>NC_056728.1:327279192-327444463 GCF_019279795.1 Protopterus annectens
TATGACTGCCATACAACAGTTCATCCATTTTCAACTGTGGTAAGATCGATCTAAAATACTGATGGTGGATGCCAGCTTTAAACAGGGAATGTACAGGCATCTTACAATGGTTGATATCTGGTCATCTTGGAACAGGGGGAGTGCTGAGCTTTGGGAGTCAGACTGGAGATATCGGGACTTCTGCAGCAAAAGTCCCAGAAGTAATTTCTTCTACAAATGAGATTTATATGAAAACATCAAAAATTACAGGCCTTTGAAGAGTTTTTACATTTTCTTTTTTGTTTACTCTGAACAATAGTTACATTTACTTCAGCCTAGTTTACATCTCCTACATCTGTGTTAAGAATCTGAAAACTGGATTGGGGGGGGGGGGCGCTTGTGATATGTCATGCTTGCTGAAGTCAGTTTTCTCATGAGCTTGCTCCAGCCATCTAAACTAATAAATCCGTTAATAAAAGTAGTACATTTGCTTCATTTTTGAGAGAGTGAAAGAAGGCACGGTCTTGGTTAGCAACAGAAGAAATGGATTGTACTGTGGTTACAGAGTTTTTAAAAAGTTGTCAGCCTGAATGGGGTCAGCATGATGCTCCACATCCAGTGAGCAAGGTACACAAAGCAATATTAAGGAACAAATGCTGTGAAGGTCATTTTCAGTAAGGAGGTCATAAAGCTCGAGTTCTGAAACCTGACTAAACTATCTAAAATATGTATAAACTGTATGGGAGTTGTTACAATAGATGAGACTGAGCATCAGTGTGACTAGTAGGCAGCCATGACACCTGTTGAGCAGCAAATATGTAACACTGAACATGAAACAGTCAGGACAGCAAGACAACTTGGACAGACTGAGCAGCATCTAATGGAATGGAGGACATGACAAAAAGAGAAATTTGAGGCTGAATGGTGTTTTTAACGTCAGAAAATATTGACTTCATGGAATATGCATTATGGACTGTCTGTTTCCCTCTGTTTCTCCTGCCAGCCTGGTGGATATGGATTTTTTGAGGCAGGGTAGCAAGTGCCTCATGTACACTGACAACCCCTTACTCCTAAATCAAGTACAATTTGTGAGAAGAGGCACCTACACAAAGAATCTGGAATGACTGCTTTCTCGTGCCCAGAACAGCAACACTAAGCAGGTTGTCAGCTCACACAACAGGACTCCTATTCCTAATATGCATCCAGCACATAAACCTTCGTATGCAGAGGTACTCTCCAGAAACCTACCTAAACACCAGAGACCTCCAAAACATAAACATGCTACACCTAACACAACACCAAAAGCACCCAGTACACATAAAAACACTAGCACCTGTGTCTCACCTCACCAAATAAGCCCTTAAGGCTATGAACAACTATTCCAAATGTTTTAGTTATAGGTGACTATATAGTAAAACATCACTCACCAGGTTGAAGAAGGAGAAGGTTATGGTCAGCTGCCTGTCTGGTGCAACGATTCACCAGATCACACGTGCACTCAAGTCTCTCAACAAGTACAGTTATGAAGCCATCACAGTTCATGTTGGTGTGAATGACTTGAGAAGTATCTCTTTAGACTTTAAGAAGGGAGACACGATTGACCTCTCTGAGTATGTGTCCCAGGCAGGTGTGTCCCTAGCTTTGAACAGCATTTTACCCTCACCTAGGATGTTACCACAGTATAAATAGAAAATGATTGATTTCAATAATTGGCTTTGTTTCTGGTCTAATTCTAAGGGGATCCAGTTCCTGTCAGCCTGGGACAACATGGTGGATAGACCACACTATCTGGCATCTCTAGGCTTTTGTTTGCTGGCTAAGGCACTTGCCTCCCCAGAATGCCTTTTTTAGGCAAGGTCACAGCAACAAAATTCCCAATGTGAAAATTTCAAACACAAAGAAACTAAGGGTCTTGCTAGTAAATGCTAGACGTTTAAATCAGAAACTGCACTCTCTGGAAGCACTCCTTTCCCTGAAATAAGTTGATGTCTGTGTAGTCATAGAAACCTGGCTCAAGGCCACAGAAAGTACCTCAGCCTTGCAAGGCTATAATGCATTCCACTCTTTCAGACCACAAACTGATGGTGTGAGAACCAAAAGAGGTGGAGTATCTATTTTAATTAAAGATAATAACACCTCTAGACTGGTTAGACAAGAAAACTCTATGGAGCTACTCTAAGTCCATATTACCATGGGTGAGACCCTCCTTTAGGTCATCATCATTTACAGGTCTTCTTCCATGAACCAAGATGCCCACACAGCTTATTTAGACCTACATGGGACAATTTAGGTACACCCCTAACACTCTACTCATGAGTGACTTCAACTATCCTTCCATTAATTGGGAAACTTATACGAGCCCAAACTCATTCGCACAAGAGTTCCTGGACTTTGTTAACGCGACTGTCCTGGAACAAATAGTGCACCACCCCGCAAGTGTTTCCAATATTCTAAACCTGGTCCTCACCTATATGAGTGGCCGATACAGTGCCTCAAGTGTAGAGCCCGCACTGGTTAAATCTGACCAGGAATCAGTCATTTTTGAAGCAATAGCACCAGAACTCCCCAAAGGAGAAGTCAGGCTATAAAAACTTCATCAAAGCTAACTATACCTTCGTAAAGGAAGGTATAAGCAACTTCCAAGCTTCAGTTTTCAAAGATGGCATTGACAGCTATACTAAAGTATACGCTGATGCCCTGTATAACTATCTACAGAAATGTATAGACACATCCTTGCCGGACAGGATTAACACAAGATCCTCAAGAAAAAACAAACCATCCTGGTGGGCCGTCTATCATTAATAAATTATACAATAAGTGAAAGAAGCTGCTGTCTGAAAATACAAAAGTGAGATCCCAGAACTGGAACAGCACCCTCCTCAGCCTAAACAAGCAAATAAAACAGCTCATAAAATCTTCAAAGAGCAACTACGAGAAACAGTTTTCAACCATAGCCAAGGATAACCATAAAGCTTTCTTCAGCTATGTCCCCAACCTAAAATATAGGACCCAGATGTGTGCTGAACTGTGGATGGTACATCACACTCACACACACACACACACACACACACACACACACACACACACACACACACACACACACACACACACACACACACACACACACTAACCCTGCAATAATTGTAAACCTGCTAGCAGACATGTTTGGCAAAAATTCCCCCCCAAGCATACCACAAACCACATGTTCATCATCTCCTCCTCCCCCCTGCATCTCTAAAGAGCAAGTCATCAATGCTCTCTCCAAGGCTAAGAACAGAGCCTCCATGGGACCAGATGGTATTCCAGGCTGTGTTCTTAATGTTATAAAACAAGAGCTAGCTACTCCATTAGGCACTCTATTCAACCACAGCCCGAGTACTGGCTTTGTCCCCTTTGAATGGAAAAACAGTGACTGTTATTCCCCTCCACAAGGGCGGCTCGGCAACATACCTGGGTAATTACAGACCCACAAGTTTAACCTGCCTCATCTTTAAGGCACTGGAACATATCATCATGGACCTCATAAGCAAGGATATAGGTAACCTCCAAACCCCAGATCCGTCCCAGTTCGTTTTTGTCAAGTGCAGGTCATGCCTAATAAACCTGGTGGAGTTCTTCGAGAATGTGACCAGAGTCACAGATGAGGGCAAAGCCATGCACACAGCTTATCTTGACTTAACGAAGGCCTCTGACACTATCCACATTCGGGGATCATTGACAAACTATCCCAGTTGAATATCAACTCCTATGTTGTCAGGTGGGCTGTAAACTGGCTTACAGATCGACAACACTCAGTCAAAGTGGGAGACTTTACCTCTACAAGCAGACCTGTCACCAGTGGAGTCCCATAAGGGTCAATACTGGGCCTCCTCTTGTTTGGCATACACTTCTCAGAAATCCAAGCCAAAATGGAGGGGCTGTGGCTAACCAAGTTTACAGAGGACTGCAAATTAGGTGCTGTCATTGAATCCCCTACACAGACCAATGATTGGTGCCAAAGCCATGGTCTTAAACTAAATGCTAAAAAATGCACCATCATTCTCTTTGGTATAAACAATGTCCCTGCTAATTATAAAATAAATAACAATACCCTAAGTACCAATTCAGTAGAGAGAGACCTGGGAACATAAGTTGACTGTGACCTCAACTTTGACCACCATGTGTCTACTGTGGTGAGGAAGGCATTCTACGTCACTCACCTGATTAGTAAAGGTATCGCCTCAAGAGCAAAACAGGTTATAACTCCTTTGTACTCATCCCTCATCAGGGCTATTTTTGAATATAATGCTCCTTTTGGTATGTACCATACCAGACACCTGCAGCAACATAAGACCTCAAAGTTTTCTAAAAAAATTCAGGGTCTCCAGCACATGCCATATGGACAGACTGAAGTCGATGTCACTGTACTCAGTAACGTATAGATTACTTAAAGGCAACTTACGTCTGGTTTACAGGGCTATCTTTGACCCAAATGCAATGGAAATGCTGCATATCTGTAAGCCAAATGGGATCTGAGTCACCTGTTTCAAGGACCTCAGTCTAGCTTGTTTCAGGGACCTCAATCTAGCTTGTGACATAAACAGGACCTGCTGGAGAGACAGTTACATGTCTCAGAGGTTGCCACTCCTCTGGAATAGGCTTCCAATCCATATCAAGCAGAGCACCTCCATGACCCTGTTTAACTGCAACCTGGACTACTGGATGGGAAACCGTAAATTTCTGCCAGGGATTGCCCAGGCTTCTGTCCTGGACATGGGTAGTCCATGCATTAATATAAACATTGGGCAGAGATGATACCTTCCATCTAGTATTATATTGGGATTTAATGGCTAGGCTTATAAAGACCCTCGGTTTGCAAAAGATTTCCCTGAAGATAGCATTTGGAAAATATTTGCCACTGTCAGATTTGGAAGCTAAATATGGGAAACCTAGGTAAATACTGATGCAATTCATGGTGTCCAATGAAAACAGGACATACCATGGAAGAGTACCTAATAAAGGGAGAAATGTATTTTTAGAAAATAATTACTGCAAGGTGACACAACAATTGCTTGCATGTTCAAGGTGCAATAAAAGAAAGAAAACCTAAAGGTGTTCTGGAATGGGAAAGTGCTGGCCATTAACAGTCCAAATAAAGCAATTGGGAAATGAAAGAGTTACATGTGAGCTTTGTTCAATTACAGGGCAGTACAAAGGCAAAGACACTGATGAACTGAAATATAATATGACTACCGGAGAAACAGAGGAGGAAGAGGAGGAGATATTTGATTTGACCACGAAGAGATGTCTTATGCGCAAGAAGTCCATCAGGTAAGATGTTTGGGGAGACTAAAAAGCTCTATAAGAGGGCTCTTCTAAATGCAGCTCATTGAAAATTCTACCCAGTAAACAGAAAGGATAACGTTGACCTAAGTACTGTGTAAACAATTTTATTTATTTATTTTACATTTGTTGACCGGGCTAGTCTAACTGGATATATGTCCATTTTCAGTAGAGGCCCGAGGAGAAAAGCTCCGCGACAATAGAAAGAAAAAAATTTATACAAATAGTCCACAAGAACAGTAGAAATACAAAATAAATACATAGCCCACAAGAAACATGGAAATACAAAATAATTACATAAGTATACAATTGATTGGCAGAAAATATTATAACAAAGCATTTTTTTTTACTACCATTTAGGAAAATAAACAAAGAGCATTGTTCTTGTTCAGTTTATATAAATATAAAATATATATATACAAATATATATACGTATATAGAAGAAAAAAAACAAAAAGATATTTAATGTACATAAAAATTCACACAGCACAGTAGGGAGTTACAAAAATAAAAGAGAAAAAAATGTTTATCACGTCAAATATAGAAGGTAGAGAGGTTTCAGCAAAAAGAATTCAGTTAGGGAGTCAGAATAGAAAAAAGGAGAAAAAGTATCAGTCAGGCTTGGAGCAGGACAAAGCCATTGGGTTTTAATGAAGTTTTTCAATTGTTTCTTAAAAAGGTTGGTGGAAGTAAGGGATGTTATTTCAATTGGAAGTTTGTTCCAGGTATTGCCAACTGCATTTGAGAATAGGCAGTCCCCCAGATTTGTTAATGGATTTAGTGAGAATAGGCAGTCTTTTCAAATATTATAATGGTAGTGCTTGCACCTATGAGGGTTATGACCCAAGTGTGTAAATATGCTTTTTTTAAAGATTGTTTTTTCAATGCTAGTTATGAATTAAGAACTTTCAAAGTGTCAACAAAAGGTTTTTCAAATACTGGTTTTATTTTAATATCATTCATTGTTGAAGCACTGATAAGAGTTAACCCAAAGATAATGTAACCTTTGAGTTTCAGTCAGAATATATAAAGTATTAACAATATTAGCAAACAAGAATTTAGAATATATACAAACTACTGAGGGGTTACCCTTGCATATTTGTCTTTTTTCCTGATGGAGGGCAAGCAAATTAGGCAAGCACCTGCTTTTCGTGCTTTTATCGGATTTGAATGGCACAAAGCCAAAAGATTTGTTTTTGTTAAATATTTACAAAGATATTCAAGTTATACATTTATAAAAAACTAATATTTATTATCCAGGAAAATACAGACATTGATACAATTGTTTGTACACTTAAAACATGCAGTCTCTAAAATATGGCAGTTGAACTTAGTGCATTTAATGCTAGCATTTCTATCAGAATAGTTTTCTCTCTCTTTCTTACTTACTTTATTTATTTACTTTTTAAAGTAAAGAATTGCTGCTGCTGCTTCTACATTTCTTTATTTTAAAATAATTAAAAACAGCCCTTGGAAACCCCATTCAATGCTGTGGCACCCTAACCAATCAATATGCAGAGCTTTCTGCGCCTTACTGTTACAATATAACTGATTCATGGGATAGAAAGAAGAAGAAAACTGTGAATGCAGTTTGGAGCACTATAACACGACACAGCCTAGGTACCATAAATTATCTCTTTCTTCCCTCCATTTATTTATAGTGACAATGCTGTGAGTCACTTGATTTTAGATATTGTATGGATGAATTTGGTACATTTTAAAATGAATTAATCTGAAATGGCTCCAGGTTATGCTTGCTCTATGTAGGTCAAATCATCTTTTAGTCTACTTATATCTTCTTCTATAACAACAAGGCATTCAAAGCTCTAGTAGTCCTTAGAAACAATCCACTTTCCCCTGCTCTACAACTTGCAAAGTGTGAAGGTGTTCATCTCTTCTCATTTATCGCTGATCAAAATGCGTCACATTAAAGACTTGGTACAGCAAGAGATAACGTCTTTCATGTTTGACATTGCAGTTAGGTTTGTAGTTAAATGGATAAATGCAAAAAAATGAAATTATTTACAAATGTATTTATGTAGTGTAGTACAGCTCTCATCTCCAATTTTCACATACTTTTCTAACAAATAACTATTTGGAACTCTGAAAAGAGTTTTTCTCCAAGTGCTTGGGTGTTTACAGCACATTAATGGCTTCGGCAAGACATCCTTAGGATATAAAGTTTTGGAAGGAGTCAGAAGTGAAAACTACTGCCATCTAGTTAAGTCTTGCAAGCTGAGACAAATTCCCTTATTTAATCTATCTTGGGATTTCAACAAGAAAATGGAACTTTGACAATCCATGGGAGGTATAAAAGTGGAACTGGAAAAATGGAAAGGAGGGTTTCTAGGTACTAAATAATTTGCAGGTGGTGATATATGGTGAGAAATAACTTCAGGATAAAATTATCTGCACTGAAAACTTAGAACCACCTTCAGAAATCTTTAGAATATACTTGTAAAATAATATGATCATTGTGAGAATTAAGGATAAATTATTCCAGCAATATATGTCATCAAGATTGACTGAATCTATAGAAATGTTGAGCTACAGATACTGAAGAGAATCTTCTGGAACATTTCAGCAGCACCTGCTCCATAAAGATATCCTGTTAAACTTTCATGTTGCATTCATTTTTGAAACAATCTTTACTGGTGTTTACTAAGATGAAATAAAATGAGTTCATTACCAGGATTCTTACAAAACGTGGGCAGGCATAGCCTGGAAGATTGGCGACAACATGCTCGTAGAGTTTCTTTTCATCCAGTCTATGGTCAGGTTTCAAGATGACTGCTGCCATTCCTGTTCGACCTTCATGTCCTGCAAGGGAAGCAAAGCATGGGAGGTTAACACACATACTATCACTATAAAACAACCTCATCTGTCAATTACTATGAATACCAAATACTTCCAAGTCTGAAATAATTTAAATTTTCTCTTTTTACATATGAAAACAGTCTCTCTTAGGTGCTACTATCCCAGCTATCAGTATAATTCAGGAAAGGAGTAATTCTACTTACTATTCCTACAATACTCCTGAGTGGTAAGACTGTTTAGCTGCGAGCACCTTCTATTTGCATTCACTAAGACTTTAATCAATGTTGCTTCCTTCCTAAATGTCCTCTGGGAAGGAGATTCAATATGAACCCAGTGGGACTACATAATTAAAAAAGAAGTTATGTCTTACCATAATGTTCCATCTGTATTGTTGATCCTTGTTCAGTCATTATGCTTGGGTTTCAGTTCCGACCTCGGAACTGAGCCGGCCATCTTCCAAGCTCGCGACAGCCACAAACACTCGAGCTGAACTCTTACCCACAATTCCCCTCATCCTGTTACCTCAGATTAAGTTTGCAAGTCAAAGGAAGTATAGGCTACCTCTGGTCAAAGAACCTACCGGAACAGGATGAGGAGATCCACTATAAGCCTCAGGAGGGGAAAGGAGGGAGAGTTTGTGGCTGTCGCGAGCTTGGAAGATGGCCGGCTTGGTTCCGAGGTTGGAACCGCAACCCAGGCATAAGGAATGAACGAGGATTAACAATATCAGATCTAATTTTTCCCAAAATGTTTCTGTAACCCAAATGAATAATGGGTTTTCTCTTAGCATATATTATACTCACATTAAAAATGTTTCTGAAAAAAAAAAAAAAAAAAAGATTATACAATGATTCCAAACTCTATTTAAATAAGTTGCCTGACAAGTTAGGTCTAAAACAACTAATAAAAAATTATTAATTAATCAATTAATGACTAACTCATTCTTGTTTAGAGAATATCTTTGCTGGTTTCTTGCAAGTCAAAAAAGACGTACGCATTTTGAACATTGTCTTTCTGTCACAAGGTAATCAGTTATGCACACTGACATCTCAGCCTGATGTGAAGCTGTGTTCCTGCTGATGGCATACTTCTGCACTGTTCACTAAAACAGTCAATAGCTGAAATTAATACATCTGCTGGACTTTATTCCATATAGTAACTTTCCTTGCTGTTTACGTGTAGTCATACAGGATCAGATGACCAGCTGCCATTACCTGTGAAACACAACTTACTGTATGTTTATACTGTTGCACTGCAGATACTTCTAAATTTCATTTAAGTCAACTAACAAGCAGAGAGCTTTTCAAGGGTCACATTTAAGGAAGGAATCGAAAGCTAGGCTATTCATTTGGCTCAGCCATCTCCAGCTAGTATCAGTCATGACTGAAGCAGAACAATGTTAAAGTTAAATACTGGTTGGCAGAATATGCATTACACAACTCCTCAGATGAAATAAATGTGACTGCAGAAAAAAATATGTAATACAGGTCTCCAGTACTGTTTCTGCAACTGTTTCTAAATGCTATGGATATCTATGTTATGTCTGCAACATACTGATTACAGTGACTAGTCTTAATAAAACATTCAAACCTGTACTTTTAAGTTTATTCTGTAGTGGATAGACGCTTATCTATTGACAGGCTGAAAATATTTCCCCAATGTTTACCTTTAGGCCCCATAATAAAAGATGAAAAATCATTGCACCCAAAAATAAACGTAACTCTCAATATGCCAAAAATGCTCTTGCTAAATTAAACAAGACGCTCTGAATCCTTATCAAATCAACCAAATCCAGACATGAGGTAAAAATAGACACTCGGGTGAAGACCGACCACAAAGTCTTCTGGAAATTATGTTAAAAATCTTGGAAACAATGCTTAGTACCACTCAGTGTGAAGAGTAAATTATGTCACGTACTTGGTCCCAAAGAACATAGCCAATCTTCTAGTGGACAAATTTAGCTCAACCCTCTCCCCTCCAGAATTCTCAACTCATATATCCAGACCTATACCTCCCTCATATCTCCCAAGGTCATGCTCACAAGACACTATTTAAGGCCAAGACTATTAAATTTGTGGAGTCAGACAACATATCGGGCCTGTCTTCTGGTTAGTCTGAAACATAATTTGTCTGATCCCCTATAGAACATGCTCAATATCAGACTCAAAACTGGCTTTCTGATAAATGGAGGACAGCAACAATCATCCTCCTGCACAGAGGTGCCTTGTGGAACTCTAAACAAAGAAGCCCCAAGAGGCTCAGTCCTAGGACCTCTGCTATTCTCCATATTTATTAATGACATCACACAGGACTTACCTAAACATAATATAATCATATAAGCAGATGACATGACATTCTGCAACTTAAAGCTCTCAATACACACCAGATACTGCAAAAAGGTTTCAATTCATAGGTTCATAGTTAAGTACTAGGCTATCTGCCCGATGGCAGCTATAAGCCTAGCCAGAATGTGTTGGCTTTCGCCGCCCCCTTAGATTAGTTCCCTATGCTTCTGTCCAGCAGAGCCATTAGTTCCCTGTGCCTCTGTCCAGCAGAGCCACAGCAGTGATCCCGGGGTTAATTTTTTGTTTCCTATACACTCGTCAAGGTTTATCTTGAAGAGTGTTAGTCAGGGGCTCTGCCTAATGTAGATTGGAATCATGTTCCAAAGCATGGGGAGTCTCTGGGACAGGAATCTATCCCTCCAGTACGTCCTATTTATCGTTGTACTCTATGATGGGTCTGATGAGTGATGAGTAGAGGGGCACAATAACCTCTTTTGTTTTAGATGCGAACCCTTTTGTGATTAGGTGGGCCACATAGAAGGATTTTCTAAACACCTTGGCAATATGATTATCAAAGGAGAGATTACTATCTACTTGGGTCCCCAGATCCCTTATTACATTTTCTGTATTTAGGGGACTGACACATATGTGGTAGTTTGCAGGTACTTTGTATTTTCCAAAGGGGATGAATATGCACTTTTTGACATTTAGCTTGAGGCCATGATTTTGACACCAGGTATCAGTCTCAGTGAGACCCTTCTGGAGGATGTCTGTATCAGCCGGAGAGTCAATTATGGCCCCCACTTTGCAGTCATCTGTGAAATTGGTCAGCCATAGTCCTCCTGTGCTTGCCTGTCCCTCTAAGAAGTACATACCGAACAGGAGGGGTCCCAGGACTGAGCCCTGGGGGATGCCACTTGTAACCGGTTTAGAGTCGGACCTAGAGCCTGCAACTTTCACCGTGTGGGTTCCATCTGTTAGCGAATTGGCAACCCATCTCGTGACATAGGGGTTTATGTTTAGGCTGGTGAGCTTGTCTATAATACCAGAATGGGGAATGGTGTTGAAAGCCTTTGCGAGGTCTAGGTAGGCTGTGTGGACCTCCTTTCCCTCGTTTAAAGCCTTGGTAACTGTCTCAAAGAAGTCCACCAGGTTTAGGAGGCATGATCTGCCCTTAACAAAGCCAAACTGGGTAGGGTCCAATGTTTGGAGGTTCCCAATGTCTCTGTTAATGAGTTCCATGATTATGCGCTCCATAGCCTTGCTGACCAGGCTAGTCAGGCTTATAGGGCGATAGTTCCCAGGATCTGTTGTGGCTCCACCTTTGTGGAGCGGGATACCTGTTGCTGTGCACCACTCTATGGGTACGTAGCCTGTAGAGAGGCTGAGTTTGGACAGTGTGTTTAGGTGAGGGGTTAGTTCATTTTGGAGCTTGTGTAAGACACAGCCTGGGATACCGTCCAGTCCCATTGAAGCTGTGTTTTTGGCTTTGGATAGGGATGTAGTCACCAGTGTGTGTCAGTGATTGCCAGGGCTCTACATTCTTCTGGTGTGGTTATGGGCTCTTTAGGGGTGAGAGGGGGGTGAATTTTGCACTAAACCTGTCTGCCAGAATGTTGGCAATATCAGTCGTTTCAGTGTATTTTGTGCCATTATGCACTAACTCAGAGCAGATCTGAGAGTTTCCACTTAGGTTCTTGACATAGCTAAAGAACGCTTTGTGGTTATCTTTGGAGTCCTTGGCAATTTTTCTTTTGAAGCTACCCGTGGATGATTTTATGAGGGATCATAGTTTCTTGCTGATACTGATCAGGGATGTCTTTCCTTCTTGGGATTTTACTCTTTTCTGTACTAGTTTCCTCCTTCTGTTGTATAGTTTGTTTATGGCAGGGGTCCACCAGACTGGTTTCCTTTTCTTGGAGGAGTGAGTCTTGGTTTTGCTTGGGATAGCACGATCCATGCATTCTTACAGGTACTCATAGAGTGCCTTTGTAAGAAATTCAGCAGCTTTAGCATGGGGGCTGTGAATCTTTCCACCTCGGTCTTAAGTAACATGAAGTTTGCTTTTGAAAAGTTTTTCATAGTGGTTTCCTTGATTGGGGGTGGGGTTGGAATGTGGATATCCAGAGTGATTAGTCTATGGTCTGATCTATCCAGAGAGGGGTTGACCTCTTGTGTGGAACACTGGTCGCCCATGTTGGTGATGACCAGGTTCAATATGTTGTCACCTCTGGTGGGGGTGTTGACCAGTTGATCCAGGGCATTCGAGTTTATAAATTCTAGGAAGCGTTGGGCAAGGGAGTTAAGTACTTCAGGAGTTCTCCCAGTTAATGTTTGGGTAATTGAAATCACCCAATATTAGGGCATTTGGTAGGACCTTCATATTTTCTAGTGTCTCCAGAAATGTGGAATGGGGGTCCTAGGTCATGGTGGGTGATCTGCAGCAAGCTACAATTTGAATTGCAGTTTTGCCCATTGTTAGTTGCACATGAATGATCTTTGAGGCATCGTTCTGCACCACTAACCTGGAGGTGTGGGTATCCTTGATGAATATGGATACACCCACACCTTTTGTGTTTCAGTCCGGGCTCACCAACTTCTGTAATTGGTTCTAGGATAACAAATTGCAAATTAACAGTTTCAAAAACAATGTCACATGCTCTTCTGTACAGCAAATAAACTGACATTGCTACCTCCAGTAATCTCAACAGACTTAAAGAGGAGGTTATCCCAAATGAAAAATGCCAAAGATATCGGGCAATAGTACTAGAGTCATTATTAAATGTTAATATTCACATAAATAACATTACCAACAAGGTCTTACCTCAACTAAAAGTTTATCATCTCTAACAACTTCTCAACACTTTCCACGACTACTTTAGCCAAAAATGTCCTAATACAAAAGACTGAATATGCCCTCCCCCTTACCGTCTTTCACACAGCACAGAATATGCAAAACAGCTAGCAGAAAGAAATTCCCATCACTGCACCTTATATGAGATGGCACAGTGGCTACCGATGACTAACAGAGCCTACTTTCTCTTCAGTCTCTGATTTATAAAATTCCAACTCTATTACTGCCTCCACTTAAATGGTTACTACAGCTCAGAGAACAAAAATACTCCCTTAGGAACAGCCAAGAAAATATGCTCATGTTGGTAAGGCCAACATTCAAATTGGACACAAGAGAAAAGGCACTCTCCAGAATAGGAGAGGCTGTAAGGAACCAGCACCCTACTGAAATAGAAATGATGAAAACCTTCAGTTATTCAGGAAAAACATTAAGCAGCATTTGCAAAAGGAATACAAGTGCACTACTGTCTCAACAATTAATAGTGCTGCGGCTGACTAAAAGAAGTACTCATACTGGCTTTATGTACTCATTGTACAGTACATTTTGTGTTGACACTGCTTTTGCATATTCACTGTTACTACAATGCTAACTGTATATTTTGCATATATTAAGTGTTATTCTTAATTTGTTTTAATATTTTTATTTTCATATTAACACTCAAACATTTTACTGTTGACATTAATCATGGCTTAAAATGGTCAACTGATCAGCCCAACTACCTGGTTATCAAGTTGTACAAAAAATGAAAATAAAATAAAGGTAGAGCTTCAATGAACCTTGATAATTATAGACCCATAAGTCTAATCAGTCTAATTTGTAATGCTATGAAAAGGATCATGATGAAATAAATAAATATGAATATAGGTAATCTACAGTCTCTCAACCCTATCCAGTTAGGATTCACCAAGGACAGGTCCTGCTCACTTAACCTGGTTGACTTCTATGAAAAAGTTACTGAGGCAATAGAGGGGGCAAAACAGTTCATACCACATATACAGACCTTGAAAAGGCATACATCATCATCCCACACTCGGGTATTGTAGAGAAACTCTTCCAGCTCAGTGTCAATCCCTATGTAACTCACTGGATAGCAAACTGACTCACAAAAAGACCCCAGGAAGCTAGGGTGGAAAGCTCTACCTCCTCCAAAACCCTTGTCACTTGCAGTATACCCAGGGTTCTGTTCTTGGGCCACTTATCTTTGGCATTTACTTCTCAGAGGTCAAAGCTACTGCTAATGGTTTTTGACTGACCAAATATGCCCCACTGGAGTCATACTGGACATTATGCTCAGCAATAAAGGTGAATGCTTCACCACCGCCTCCCCAATTTCTAGTCCTCCCTGGTACGGTCTGACCATAAAGCCATCTACTTCCAAATCAAAATCAACTCCATAAGCCCAGTAAAACCAGTAACAGGAACTATTCCAAGAAAAATTACCTTTTATTAAGTGATAGTTTGCCAAAATTCAATGCCCCTCCAAATCCGAGGTACACAGCAGCCTATGCTGAACTGCTCTTAGAAACTCTGTACAATCATGTCAATGGCTGCACAGTGGCTACTGTACCTACAAGAAGAAAGCCCAAAACTAGTCCCAAAAACAATCTGCCCTGGTGGCATCCCAAATTAAACAGGGATATACAACAAAGGAAAAAAATTGGCAAAAATCAGGAAGGGTAACTCTCATAAAGATTAAAAATTCTCTCATCAAACTAAATAGCCAACTGAGAAGGGTAATTGGTCAAACAAAGTCAACTTTGAGGCTAAGAATCCCCCAGGTGAAAGATAAACATAGGCCTTCTTTAGCTATGTCAGAAACCTCAAGGGCAGCGCATAGCAATGTGCTGAACTTGTAGTTAATGGTGCCGCATTCAATGAACCTGGCGATACAGCAAATCTGCTGGCAGACAAATTCAGTTACCACTCCCTGACACCCCCCTCCAAACATAATCCCTCCATCTACAACTAGGGAGCATCTATTAGCTGCACTCACTAAAACCAAGAACACAACCTCAATGGGCCCTGATAACATCCCAGGATGCCTACTGAACAGTCTAAGATACAACTTATCAGGACCCCTGGAGTCATTATTTAACTATTCTCTTAAAACCGGCTTTGTGTCACATAAACAGAGGACTGTTATAGTCAACCTACTTCTCAAGGGAGGACCTTCAACAGATCCTGGAAACTACAGACACATTAGTCTGACTAGTCTTATTTGCAAAGCCATGAAAAGAATTATCATGGAAATTATCACCAAAGAGATAGGAGACCTTCAGGCATGGGATCCATCCCAGTTTGGCTTTGCCAAAGGAAGGTCAAGCTTACTGAATTTGGTAGACTTCTTTGAAAAGGTCACTAAGGTAATGGATGTGGGGAAATAGGGCACACTGCCTACCTAGCTCTGGCTAAAGCATTTGCTACAATACTCTACATGGGCATTGTCAACAAAGTTTTGGAACTAGGTATAAACTCCCTTATAACATGCTGGACAGTAAGCTGCCTCACTGATAGGATCCAGGCGGATAGAATCAGTGAGGCCACCAACACAGAGGCTGGTCACAACTGAAAGCCCCCAGGGTTCTGTGATACACCCACACTCCTCTTTAGCATCTACGTCTTGGATGTCCAAGTCAATGTCAAAAGCCTCTGGCTAACTAAGTTCGCAGATGATTGCAAACCAGGACCAGTCATTCAATCCCCCCAGATGAGAACACCCTCCAGGAAGGTCTAACACAGACAAATGCTTAGTGCAAAAGCTATGGTTGAAAACTCAATACCAAGAAATGCATTACAGTACCTTTTGGGAAGTCATCCAACCTGGATAACTATGTCATCAAAAATATCCTTAAAAGTTGATTCACTAGTCACGGATCTGGGAATTCATGTAGATTGTAAACTATCCTTCAAACAACACATGCCCATGGTAGTAGGAAGATCTTTCTCTGTTGCACAACTTATAAACAGAAGCATAGCATCTAGATTCAGAGAGGTTATCAATACTACTGTACTTGGCCCTAATCATACCCATCCTAGAGTATAATACCCCCTTTGGTATGTACCTGAGCAAACACGTGCAGTAACTGGAAAGCCCACAAAGGTTCCTTACAAAAAGAATACAGGAAGTAAACACAATGTTCTGCACTGATGACCACAATGCCTTGTCTCTTTACTCAGCATCATACAGACTTCTGAGAGGTGATCTTTGCCTGGCATACAAAGCATCCCTGGACCCTGTTTTGATGAACCTTTTGTAAATCTGCAAAACAAACAGCATCAGAACTACTAGATTAAAAGACCTAAACTTTGCTTGTGACATAAATAGGGCATGTTGGAGAGAGAAAAACAGCGATATGTTGCTCAGAGAATTCCCATTCTCTGGAACAAGCTGCCTGTCCATGTGAAACAGAGTTCTTCGCTATCCCTGTTTGAGCACAACTTGCTCCAATGGATGGATAATTGGAAATTCACCCTGCTCCAGCAACTATGTCTCTGATGGACAGAGGCAGTCAAGTAAATCACCCCCATATAAATCAAATTTGTGGGTCACCATTTTGGTTGTACAGTATGCTTATAAGGGCCCTAGTGGTCGGTAGCTTAGTATACACCTATGACCCTATGAAATGACTGCAAACCTAGTGCCATCATAAATTCCCTAGAGAATACTATAATCCTGTCCTGAACAAATAGCTGATGTCAAAACCATTTGCTTAAACTAAATGCCAAGAACTGTATAATCATATCCTTTGGCAAGCATGACTTGGGGACCTATATTGATAATAAACTGTTCTTTGATCACCAAATATCCAGGGGACTTATATTGACAATTAACTGATCTTTGATCACCATGTATCCAGTGTTGTAAGGAAATGCTTTTTCATCACACAGCTTATATCTAAAGTGGTCCATTTAGATCCAGGTATATACTTGTTCTACTGTACCTGGCAGTCATTAGGCCAATCAGGGAGTATAATGACCCTTTCAGAATGCATCTGTACAAACACTTCTCACAAATGTACTGACCACACTGCTATCTCATGATGAGCAACGACCAAACTAATAAACAAATATAGATGAAAAGCCACCAGCTAGACGATAAATATCATTTAATAACGAACAAAACTTATACAGCTAAAAACGTACTTCAAACAAACTTAAAAACGCCAAATAGAAACACCTAAGAACAAGAATATAATTCAATGTGAGCGCTTTCGTTTAAATATTTTAAACTTCTTCAGACAAAAGGCATCTATTACATCACTTCCTTTTGTAACCTTCACAGAAAATTGCGCCAAAATCAAATTCAAATTGGAGCATGCTCAGTAGCCAAAAAATGGGAAATAGAATTTCTAAATACAATTCAAGGAATGCATAAACAACAGTAATTAAATACTATAAAGGCAATAATAATACATTATATTATATAAAAAAATTTTAAAAACTAATAATTTAAATCATTCTTTTCATATGAAATCATGAACCCACAACCTCTCCAACCCTTAACATTTATAAATTATTAAATATTAAATATTAAATAATAAAATACTACGATTGATATATTTTCTATAATAGATTATCTTATAACATATATTATTACTACATAACTTCCTCCATATACACTCAAAATTATTAAAATACTTAAAATCAAATTTTAAATTAATCTTGAATTTTATTACGAGTCAATGCTTTTAATTTTAAAATTGGCCCTATAGAACTTCTTTCATTTAAGCCTGGCATACAATCAGCTTGTAATTTAATTTGCCAGGTAAGTTCTCTTTCTTCCAAAATTAAGTTCCACGGGGTTCTTTCTTCTATTTCTACTTGATCTATTACCATATAGTTAAAATTATGATTATTACATTCATTTATATGTTTTGCTAGCGCGTTATTTAATTTTTTATTTTTTATGGCATATTCATGCTCATAAATTCTCTGAGTGAATATTCTCTCAGTTTTTCCTACATAAAAGGAGAAACAAGAATTACAACTTGCAAGGTAAACAACTGCTTTAGATTTACAATTGAACTTCTTTTTAATATAATACTTCTTATCATGTATAGTGAAACTATCTCCTTCTTGAATTTTAAAGCACCATTTACATGCTCCACATCTATAGTTTCCGCTCTTCACTTTTTTACACATTCCTATATTATTACTAGATTTTAATAAATCTTTAAAACATTTCCCTTTCCTATAAACTATTTTTGGGGATTGACCTATATGGTTTTTATATTGGGTATCTCCAAATACGGTTTCCCAATTATTATAAAAAACTTCTTTTAATATTTGATAATCTTGTGAAAAAGTGATAACTAAGGCTTTTGAAAATACTTCTACTCTAATATTATTTTTACTAGATGTATCTAAACTTATGATAGTCTCTCTATTGTCAAACCTACTTAAATCTACATTACTTGTAGCATCAGTAACAATTTCACTTTTACCTTGCAGAATTGGTTTAAAATGACCATTTTCTCTTTTTTGACTAACTTCTAAAATTAATTTGTTTATTAACCACATTGGATATGCCTTATTAATAAACATTCTCCTTAAATGTTCACATTCATTTAAAAAATCTGAATATCTTGTAATAATTCGCGCAGCTCTCACCAATTGACCTTTAATTACAGATCTTTTTTGGTGCTCAGGGTGTGCACTAGTATAATGAAGGAAGCCATTAGAATATGTTTTTTTTCCTATAAATCAAGGAAATATACACTTTTGCTTCATAATCTTTCATCAAATTAATATCTAAATAATTAATTTTATCCAAATTAATATTCCACGTAAATTTGAAAAAGTTTGTGGTTTCATTGATATAATTTAAAAATTCATTTAAAATATCTATATTCTCTCTCCAGACTAAACAAATATCATCCTGAAACCGGTGATATGATTTAATATAATTATTATATTTACTATTAAATATAAATGTCTGTTCCCAGGACATCATAACTAAATTTGCATAAGTTCTCCCACATGATGATCCCATAGCGACCCCTTTCTTTTGGATATAATACTGATTATTAAATTTTAAATAATTATTATGTAATACTAATTCAATTAATTCAATTATAAGATTATTTAAGTCCTGTTGAACAGAAGACTTAAACAAAACTTCACTAATCCATTGAAGCCCAATATAATGGGGAATAACTGTATATAGATCACATACGTCTATTGTTACCAAAGCATCTTTGGCATCAAACAATATTTACTTAGCACATGCTGACGTAATGGAATCTCTCCCATCCACCAGAGACCGCATGGGGGATCTTCTATATTTTTATGCATTTTTGGATTACGGAAAAACACCGGAATCCTGGGTGTTAGAATATTAAGATAATTAAATAAATTAATATCTATTCGTTTATCTAAAAACATATCATTAATCTGTAAAAAAATCTTTCTATAAGCACGATTCAACTCATTTAAGGATACCTTTCCATAAGTGTCCGTATTTAGGATCAACTCCATTTTATTATTATAAAAATCTACATCCATAATCACTGCCCCTCCCCCTTTATCCGGTTTCATAATGTTCCCTTTCTGTAAGCATTTTAAAATTTCTAATTCATCTTTACTTAAATTTGAGGGATAATCTGTTTTTTTTATTAATTCTATCTAAATTCCTTAACTGACTTTCACACATCTTTTCGTACATTAAAAGTTTAGGATGCAAGGGGGGATTATATATACTTGATATATTAAATTTATGTGATGCATTATACATTGAATCCTGAAACATAAATAAAAAGTTAATCTTTCTTAAAAACAATTTCATATCAATGATAGCTGAAGTAACATCAAATGTATTAGAAGGAACAAATGAAAAGCCTTTTGACAATAAATTCGCAACTTCTTGATTAAAATCAATTTGAGTAAAATTATAAACTTTAAAGTCACCAGATTTGTTCATAATGACTTGTCGTAACTTGTTATGTGAACTCTTACTACATTGTTGCATAATCGTTTCATGTCCATTCTCATCGGTATCTGAACCATTATGCATTCTTATGTTCTCCATTTTTTGTCTTTGGGCCTGGCACCTTGAAACCCCGCCGATTGTGGATTACCATATGGAATTTTATTTTTAAGCCTTTCAGAGCATCTTAATTCAGGGTATTCATCATCATATACCAAATCATTATGTAAATTCCCTTCATATTGGCCTTCTCTTGCAGGGTCAGATCTATAAGCTTGATTTAAGGAATGAGTTTTGGTTTTCTTATTAAATCCACCTGGAGGTCTGGGATATGCTATCCCATTTGCATATTGTTTAATGTCTCTTTCATTTTTTTCTGTTTTGGCATTCTTTAGTTTAATAATGTATTGATCAATGCTATTATATATTCTAATTATGTCATATTGAACTGTATCAAAAGAAACATCCGCTCTAATTATTTTATCAAGTTCATCAAGTTCAGATATCAGATTATCGATTTCTATCTGATTATATTTAATCAGCATGTTGAGAAGATCTTTACCACATCGATTGAACAACTGCAACAGTTCCATATGCATAGGTGAATTATAAACCAATCCCATAGGGTACCGCCATAAGCGCAACCCTTTAGGGATAATATTAAGTCTGATGCATTCTTTCAGATATGCACTTTCAAGTTGCAATTTCCTACATTTCATTTTAATTTAATATCAAAGTCATTTAATTTATGATCAATATCATTATTAGCATTATTACCTCCTTTAGATTGTCCAGAAAAACCAAACGATGATTCCAACCACTCATTTAGCATTGGAACAGATTTTCTCTGTCCATCTCTGTGCATAATCGATTTTTGCGCACAAAGTCCACTACTTTGCCCAAAGTTACTTGACTGCATTCCTTGATTAACAGAAACATCTTTCTCTTTTTCACCATTATCCACACCTGTGGCTTCCTTCCTGCCCTTCTGGTTATTGAAACAAACTGGGGTGATATTAAAATCAAAACTAGTCTGTGAAGGTTGCATTGGTGTTTCTTTTCTACACCTATTCATACGACAATCGTCGTTTTTATTTAATTTCTCATACAAAATATCCACACGCTGCGTTAATTTCAAAATCAAAGCTGTTAAATTCCCAATCGACCCTTCGGTACCTTCGATGGAGTCATCTAGCTGTACGGCTGCTTCGTCTAAGCAAACTGTAGACATGATGAGCAACGACCAAACTAATAAACAAATATAGATGAAAAGCCACCAGCTAGACGATAAATATCATTTAATAACGAACAAAACTTGTACAGCTAAAAACGTACTTCGAACAAACTTAAAAACGCCAAATAGAAACACCTAAGAACAAGAATATAATTCAACGTGAGCGCTTTCGTTTAAATATTTTAAACTTCTTCAGACAAAAGGCATCTATTACATCACTTCCTTTTATAACCTTCACAGAAAATTGCGCCAAAATCAAATTCAAATTACACTGCTATCTCACTTAAAAAAAAAAAAAATAAATCAATGGCCTAAATTGTAAGAACTGTGTTGACATTCTCAAAGCCTTTTCCTTCACCTCAGCAGCATACAGGCTACTGCAAGCTAACCTCTGACTCATGTACAGAGCTTCAACAGACCCTATTCCTGTCAGACCTATTACACATTTGCAAGTCCGGTGGTATTATATAAAGGTCCTGGTGGCCATTAGCCTAGTATATATCTATGAACCTGCTGAAGGGTTCTCAATGTCTTTTGCAAAATAAACAGAAAATATTACAGGTATGGTTTGTATCACAGAGAATACTGTCTTCCACTCCACATAAGGCAAGTACTTCTTCTCTTACTCTGTTAGAATGTAATTTGGATGACTGGATGGATAACCAAATTTACCTTCTCCCCAAGTTTAGCACCTCTGTCTTTCATGGATAGTGGAAATGTAACTTTGTCAACATATCCTTGTTTGGGCCACATTGGGGTTATTCATATGCAAAATGTAAAGGATAAAAGCTATATTGGGAATGTAAAGCTAGGCTTCATAAGATCCACACAGATCAATACATTGGTAAGTATGAACCTATTTAGTAGGGCTCACTTATAAAGTAGCCAGGGTAGAGAGTTTCATTAATATTCTGCAACATCAATTGTTTCAAATAATATGTATTAAATCAAGGAATAATCATAGGTAGGTACTAGGGCTATCTGCCTGAGGACATTTATAAGCCTAGCCAGAGTGTGTCGGCTTTCGCCACCCCATTGATTAATTAATTGATCCTCTGTCAAGCAGAGCCAATGAAGTGATCCCAGGGGTGTATTTTCTGTTACCCATCCTCTCATCAAGGTTTCTCTTGAAGAGTGTTAGTGAGGGGCTCTGCCTGATGTAATTTGTAATTTTGTTCCAAAGCATGGGGAGTCTCTACAGGAATCTATCCCTCCAGCATGTTCTATTTATTGCTTTGGCGAGGTTTAGCTCACTAGAGTGCGTGGCTCGCAGTGACTTGGATTTCTTTAGGTGAAGCATGTCCATCAATTCTGAGTTGGACATGGCTTTATCACCTCTGAGTAAGTGATATGCCACTGAGTACAGCCGGAGTTTTTTCAGTTGGGCTGCATAGGATATATATGTTTGAGGCCAGTAATCCTCTTGGTGAGGTACATTTGTTGTTTTTCCAGCTGTTGGAAGTGTCTTGTGAGGTAAATCCCAAATGAGGCATTGTACTCTATGATGGGTCTAATGAGTGACAAGTAGAGGGCACTATAACCTCTTTATTTCTAGATGCAAACCCTTTAGTAATTAGATGGGCCACATAGAAGGATTTCCTAACTACTTTGGCAATATGATTGTCAAAGGAGAGATTAATATCTACCTGCGTCCCCAGATCTCTTATTACCTCTTCTGTATTAAGGGGGCTGCCACCTATGGTGATTCGTGGGTGTTTTGTTTTTCCTAAATGGGATGACTGCATTTTTTGGTATTTAGCTTGAGGCCATGACTTTGACACCAGGTGTCCGTCTCAGTAAGGCCCTTCTGGAAGATGTCCGTGTCAGCCGGAGAGTCAATTATGCCTCCCAGTTTGCAGTGATCAGCGAACTTGGTTACCCACAGTCCTCCTGTGTTTGCCTGTACTTCTGAGAAGTATATGCTGAACAGTATGGGTCCCAGGACGGAGCCTTGCGGGACACAGCTTGTGACTGGTTTAGAGTCGGACCTGGAGCCCACTATTCTTACCGTGTGAGTTCTGTCTGTAAGCCAGTTGGCAACCCATCTCATGACGTAGGGGTTTATGTTCAGGCTGGTGAGTTTTTCTATAATACCAGAGTGGAGAATGATATCGAAAGCCCTGACGAGGTCAAGGTAGGCTGTGTGAACCACCTTTCCCTGATCTATGGCCTTGGTGACTGTCTCAAAGAAGTCAACCAGGTTTAGTAGACATGATCTACCCTTAAAGCCGAACTGGGTTGGCTCAAGTGTTTGGAGGTTCCCAATGTCTTTGTTAATGAGTTCCATGATGATGCGCTCCATAGCCTTGCAGACCAGGCTAGTCAGGCTTATGGGGCGATAGTTACCAGGGTCAGTTGTGGCCCCTCCTTTGTGGAGAGGAATAACCGTTGCTGTGCGCCATTCTATAGGTACGTAGCCTGTGGAGAGGCTGAGGTTGAACAGCGTGTTTAGGTGGGGGGTTAGTTCGTTCTGTAGTTCGTACAAGACGCAACCTGGGACACCATCTGGTCCCATTGATGCTGTGTTTTTGGCTTTTGAAAGGGCTGTTTTCACCTGTGCGTCTGTGATTTTTGGGACACTATACTTTTCTGGTATTGTTATGGGCCCTTTTGGAGGTGAGAGGGGGGTGAAGTTTGCACTGAATCTATCTGCCAGGATGTTGTCAATATCAGTAGGTTCAGTATAATTTGTGCTATTTTGCACTAGTTCAGTGCATATCTGCGAGTTGCCACTTAGATTCTTAACATAGCTAAAGAAAGCTTTGTGGTTATCTTTTGAATCCTTGGCTATTTTTCTTTCGAAGTTAGCCTTGGATGATTTCATGAGCGACCTTAGTTTCTTACTGATACTGATCAGGGATGTCTTTCCTTCTTGGGATTTGCTTTTTTGCTGAACTAGTTTCCTCCTTCTATTGTATAGCCTTGTTATTGTAGGGGTCCACCAAACTGGTTTCCTTCTCTCAGAGGAGTGAGTCTTGGTTTTGCTAGGGATGGCACAATCCATGCATCCTTGTAGGTGCTCATAGAGTGCATTTGTAAAGGTTTCTGCATCTTGGGCAGCATTATCCTTTAGCATGGGTCTGTGAAACTTACCACCTCTGTCTCAAGTAAGGTGAAGTTTGCTTTAGAAAAGTTTACTGTGGTTTCCTTAGTTGGGGGTGGAGGTGGGGTGTAGACATCCTGAGTGATTAGTTTATGGTCTGATCTAACCAATGATGGGTTGACCTCCAATGTGGAACACCTGTCGCCCATGTTGGTGATGACCAGATCCAATATGTTTTCACCTCTGGTAGGGGAAATTACCAGTTGATCCAGGGCATTTGAGTTGATGAATTCCAGGAAGCGCTGGGCCTGGGAATTTGTACTCGAGTAGTTTTCCCAATGAATGTTAGTGTAACTGAAATCACCCAATATCAGGGTGTTCGGTAGGACCTTCATGTTTTCCAGTGTCTCCAGAAAGGTGGAGTGGTGGTCTTGGGTCATGGAGGGTGATCTGTAGCAGGCCATAATTTGCATTGCAGATTTGCCCGATGTTAGTTGCACATGGATGATCTCAGAGGTATCATGCTGAGCCACTAACCTGAAGGTGTAGGTATCCTTGATGAATATGGATACACCCCCCTCCTTTTGTGTTTCAGTCCGTGTTCTGTGGTCGAAACATATGGTATGAGTTGTAGCCCAGTAGTGCTGGGGTGCTCTCTGGAACCTTGAACCAGGTTTCATTTACTGCACAGATGTCGACGTTCTCCATACTGAGGAGTGCTTCGAGCACGTGCATTTTGAGATTTAAACTCCTGGCGTTGAGTAGCATAGCCCTCAGTTTTTTGTTAATTGTGCTGTATACGGAGGTGGGTTTGACTTTTGAGCCTTGCCTAAAAAAGGCACTATGGGGGCAGCAAGAGCCTTGGCCAGTATTCGAAAGCCTAGGGGTGACAGGTGCAAGCTGTCTTGTGAGAAGCAACGCGGCTTGTTGAGCATGTCATCCCAGGCTGACAGACACTGGATCCCCTATGAATGACACCAGAAGCTTAGCCAATTGTTGAAATTGATCATTTTTTCTTTATACGGAGGTATCTTTCTTGATGAGGGAAGGATGCTACTCAGGGTCAGGGTCATACAAGCTCTTCCATGTCTCTTTTCATGCAGTCCAGGCAGGTACGTCTCAGGCCATTCACACCAACATGAACAATGACAGAGTCATATTTGTACTTGTTCCGGAGTGACCTGAGTGCTCGTGTTATGTGGCAGATTCTGGCTCCTGACAGGCAGCTAACAGTAACCTTCTGCTTGTCCAGCCTAGTGAGTGGGACGTCAGTATGCCTGCCTATAGAGTGACCTATTACTAGTGTGTTAGGTATGTTATTTCACCTTAAGGGCTGTGATTGTGTGGCACACTGATTTTGTGTTTTATGTGTTGTCTGGTTTGTGACGGGAAGTGCAGGTTGTTTGGGTGCCTGCTTTAGAGGTCTCTGATGCTTTTTCAGGCTTTTATTTAGAGCCTCCGATTATGATTTTGCGTATTCATGCGTATTTTTTGCCAGTGCTGTTTTAGTAGGTCTGTGTTTGGCTGGAGGTGTGGTGCAAGTGTTAACCTTCTCCTCTTGACTGTCTGTTCCAGTCTTGGGTGGAGACAGCTTAGCTTCCAGTTTGGCTGTATAATTGCATCTCTCACATATGTTAGTGTTTTGTGGTAGGAGGAGAGGGTTGTCTGTGTACATGAGGCAGTTGGAACATTGCCTCAGGATACCCAGATTCACCAGCTGGACTGCAGAATGCACCTGAAGTTGCCCTTTGGTGATGCCTGAATAGTAGGGTGAGCTGCTTAGTCACTTGGTTGGTGAGGGTTGAATAGAGAGCCTTGCCCTGCTGGGCAATCAGTGTCAGGGTATATTAGTGCTTGCTATTAGGTTTGAGCAACTGCTGAGCTGTAAGATGCTTTTTGAGTACTTAGGTTGAGAGTTAGACTAGTTTCAAGAGAAAAACTGAAGAGGAGACTTAGTGGAGCTGGTAATAATTTAACCGTAGCTAAAGAGCACTGCCCTGTGCGCAAAACTGTGCAAACATGGTTTTTATAGTAGGGAAATGAAAGAGATAGAAATTAGCCCAAAATGGCCAAGAAACTTACTAACTTCTGGGCTGGAACCACTCCTCCAGGGACAGAAAGGTTGCTCAAAGCTCCCCTCTCTCACAGGTGAACAGAGAAACTTCCTTCTATCCAAGTAAGGTATGGGCAACTCAGAAACTAGTATCATAGCCCTGAATTCAGCACTAGCCTGAAAACTGGACTATACTAGCTTAGAAAGGTGGGAAACAAGGAATTGTTTTTTTTTTTTTGAAAAGATAAGGCAAAAACAGTAAAAAATACACTTAAAACAGCTTAAACGACTACAAACGATCAGAAAAGGCTATCACGCTTTAGTGTGTAGCCTACAACAGTTAAACAAATTATTTAAACAAAAAACTTTTTAAAAGTGCAGGCAGTCAAATAAGTACAATATGTGAAAAAAACAAGCTTCTAAATCACAGACGCTGGAAAATCTGCATTTAGGTGGAAAACAGTTAAGTACAGCAAGAAAGTACAGAAAGAAAGTACAGAAAATTGATACTTAATCACTCCAAAGTCTCTCTTCTAAGCTAGAAGGCTTGTATCAGTTTAAGGCTTTTTAGTGCTACCCAATAGGTTAGTTACAGGAAAGATGGGAAACAAGCACAGATGTGGTCTTTTAAACCAGAAAGTTGAAAGAGACGGACAAACTGTCCAAATGGTCAATAAACTACAATTTCTGGGCCAAGAACCTCTCCTCTCGTGGTAGACAGGCTATCTAGTGCTTACTACTCCCCACTGATAAGCTAGAAGGCTTTCTTCCAACACAGAAAGGCTTGCGGGGCTCAGAAGCTTACCAACAGACCTGGATACAGCAACTCTGTATCTGAACTAGGCTAGTTACAGGAAAGACGGGAAACAAGCGCAAGTGTGGCTTTTAAACCAGAACTTTGAATGAGATGGACAAAAAACTGCCCAAACTGCCAATAGCTACAATTTCTGGGCCAGGAACCACTCCTCTTGTGGTAGATAGGATACCTAATGCTTACCACTCCCACTGATAAGCTAGAAGGCTTCCCTCCAACACAGAAAGGCTTGGGGGGCTCAGAAGCTTACAAAGAGTCCTGGATACAATAAATCTGTACCTGGACTAGTCTAGTTACAGGAAAGGCGGGGAACAAGTACAAACATAGGCTTTTAAGCCAGCAAGTTGAAAGAGATGGAAAACTGCCCAGATGGCCAAATAAACTACAATTTCTGGGCCAAAACTCACTCTTCCCATGGAGGATAGGCTGCCTAGTGCTTACCACTCCCACTGATAAACTAGAAGGCTTCCCTCAAACACAGAAAGGCTTGGAGGGGCTCAGAAGCTTACAGAGTTGTGGATACAGCAAATCTGTACCTGGACTACACTAGTTATAGGAAAGGCAGAGATCAAATGCAAAACGGGCTTTTAACCAGAAAGTAGAAAGAGATGGAAAAACTGCCCAAACGGCCAATGAACTACAATTTCAGGGCCAAAACCGACACTTCCCATGGTAGACAGGCTACCTAGTGCTTACCACTCCCACTAATAAGCTAGAAGGCTTCCCTCCAACACAGAACGGCTTGGGGGGGGGGGGCTCAGAAGCTTACCAACAGTCCTGGATACAGCAAGTCTGTATCTGGACTACACTAGTTACAGGAAAGGCAGGAAACAAGCTTAGAATTTTTTTTGTTACAGAAAAGCAGCTAAAACAGCAGTAAATACAATTAAAATTGTAGTGCAGGCCAGCACACCTGAGTGTGTAGCAACACTACAGCAAATACAGTTCAAATAAATGCAATTAAATTAACAAATGACTAAAAAACAAGTGCAGAAGGCAGTAAATTAGAAGGCTACTAACAAGCAGTAAGAGCGACTGAACAGATAACAGCACGCAGAAGAGCAACTAACACAGTTACAGCAAGAGCAGCTGAATAAAAAAAAAAAAAAATATATATATATATATATATATATATATATATATATATATATATATATATATATTTTTTTTTTTTTTTTGAGGGAGGGAACAGAGCAGGATTAAGAGGCTACAGGGGTTGTCCTTCCCAAATGCTCTCTTTGTATACAGTAGGAGTGCCTGAAATCAGAATATGATCTCACTGCACTCAGTTGAGTGAGCAAATGAGATGGGCCCAGAAGGAGTATCCAAATACAAATCTACAAGAGTGGTGGGCAATTTCAAAGGCACCAACATTAATATCAAAACAAGAACAGGGAGGGTCGGTGGGAACGAACTAACTGTAGAGAGACAGCCACAACTTCAGTTGAGTTAATATTCAGTGAAAAACACAAATAAATAAATTAATTACAGTACTATATGCAAAAGAGCAAATAAAAGTGTACTTAAATTCACTTATATGTCTAGCTGATTTCATGTAGATGTTAGCCGGCCAAAGCTCTGATATTAAGCAGAGATAACTCAAAATGTACCACTTGTATAAGGCAAGACAGAATGTTAGTGATGAGCTGAAACTACCCCCCACTGCTGTCAATGGCTACACAGAAATTCTAAAAAGTACTCTGTAGAGAGACAGCCACGACTTCAGTTGAGTTAATATTCAGTGAAAAACACAAACAAATTAAATACAGTACTATATGCAAAAGAGCAGATAAAAGTGTACTTAAATCCACTTATACTTCCAGCTGATTTCAGGTAGATGTTAGCCAGCCAAAGCTCTGATATTAAAACTTGCACAATTTCCTGTGATCTTCACAGGCAAACAGAAATTGGGAATTTAGATGGTAGTTTAGATGGAGTTACACTAATGTGTAATTAAACAAGAGCATGGGACAGAGTATGATGCAGCAGTTATCCTAAGACAGGCTTCTCTGTCTCATTATGTTTCACAAACATTACTGCTAAGATCCCAGATCAAACAGAAACATTTTTTACAGGAACAGATTTACAGGAGTCAAACATGAAGATCACCAAAGTTGCATAATCCACTGTAAAAACAGATGGAGGATACCATTCCACACTGATTTCTCTCCAATCAAAGATGTGTCTGGCCAGTCGTGTATAAATGGGGTTACACAAAATTATCAGGGCCAACACAAGGCTGCAGCAATAGCACAATATTAACCTTGTATAACACAACAAATGAAATGGCACAATCAGCATGTTACGGTGAAACACACCCATTGGCTTGCCAAAGCTGTTCAAGTTAATTGATAATGTATCTTCTTCAGCAGAAATTACTCGGGTTTGTACCCACCCATGCACATGCCAAAAACAGTCTTTCAAACAAAGCACTGTGGGAAGTGCAAACTCAACACTATTTATTTTATTTAACCTTTGTTAAATGGGTTCATTGATTAGTGGCCTCTTTTCATGAGAGATCAGAGCTGGTATTTATACTACTAGGGGAAATTTGTCTGAAGCATTGGGGAACTGCCCCTCATTCTTTTTAATACGTGACACGGGATCTTTCACATCCAACCAAGTTACCACCAGGTCAAGCAGATGGGACATTGGTTTAATGTCTAATATGAACGATGAGATGAATTAATTCCTGTGATAGAACTAGATAAGATCATGTTCATTCATAACTATCAATGCTCCTTTTGGTTTGCCTGATGAATATGTAAAATTCCATTTAACACCAAAACAGATATCAGGACTAAGAACATTCCTAAAATAAGCTCAGACTTAAGAAACAAGGGTCTACACTGAAGAATCGGGAGTTAAAAAAAGGAGATACACCTTGATTACAGACATGCAGTCAGAGAAGCAATCTGAGCCCATGTAGATGAACAGAGACCCGGGGCTGGGAATTAGAAATATAAAAAAATATTGTAACTGAATGAGGTGGATAGCAAGGCTACTTTGTACTTGTGAAATGCCTGTGTGTTCAGAGAAGGAATATCCATAAGAAATATTCTTTCTAAAGTGATAGGTTTTGCCTGGAAGGGGTGTAACGCAGGCTGCTCTTTTTTTCTGTGCTAGCAAGCTCAGAATGTTTTGCAGAAAAGCTGGTACAGCTCCATGGTGGAGTTTGACTTGAGATTAGAAATGATAAGGAACTGTAGAAACAAACTGTTTTACAATCCTCCACATTTGACCCTCAGGGCTTGGTGATGGGACCTCTCCTTTTGGTATTTACTTCTGAGGTCTCGAACCAGATCTCTTGATAACAAGAGATTTTAGATGATTACAAACTGGGGGCTGTTAAGTCATACTCTGACACCCAAACCCTCCAAAAGTAACTACCCCTAGTAAACATCTGGTGCACTAAAATGGGCTCAAATTCAATACTAAGAAGTGCATTATCAGTTTTTGTAGATATCACCTTCCCAAATCATACTATATAGATGATACACTACTACAAAATGGAAATATAGTCAGGGATTTAGGAACTTGGGCTGATAATTTTCAATTATCCATTTTCAACTGCAATTTAAATCTATGGATGGGAAACAGAAAATTTTCTCCTGGATTGCCCCCTGCACTACTAAAGGACAGATTCAGCTCCTAAATGCTTTATCCCATGCACAGGTCCCCTCAAATTATTTATGGTATGATCCCAGTTATTCTCAATAGGGGTAATATATAATTACTGACTATGGGATGGGTATGGTCAGGCTATAACCAAATGGGATGGGTTATTTCAAGCACAAAAAGGGAAATTGGCTAGGATTAAAATGGCCCACAAGGGCAGCTGGCCTTGTACCTACCTATGAATCTATAAGTCCCGTTCTTTTGATCAACATATGACAACTGCACAGCTAATTGCCAAAGAAAGGTCATCAAAGCCTAAAGTGATCATCTTTCCCATATTCTCAGCAGTGGTCATATAAGTTATTGATTACAATGTCTCCTTTGGGATGTATTTAACTAAACTTATCTAACAATTAGAAAGACTCCAAAAGTTCATAATTAGAAATAACTAATGCCTAAAATCCCTGAGCTACCAAGAGATGCTGGAAGCTGTGACCCAGTTAGTGTCAGAGGCACAACAAACTGCACACTCCCCTTTTGTTCAGAGGACTACAGGTTCTCTTCCCATACCAGGCAGATGGATTGCTGACACTGCAGTGCAGCATAAAGGGGGTGCTGGAATCCTGAGTGTGTTGTCCTTCAGATAGATATTGAACTGAAGTCTCATCTGCTTTGATTGGTGGTAGCTCAGGTGGATGCAAAAGCCCTATGTTACCTATCAAAAAGAATAGGAGAAGTTCAAAGATGCTCTGGCCAAATTTCCCATAGCACCAAAAATACCACCTCTGGTCTCCCCTGAAAAGAGGCCAGTAGCCTGGTGGGACTAACCCAGTCAACAAGGATAAATAAAATAAAAAAAAAAAAAACGACATTTATTCAAGTCAGGTGTTGTATAGATTTTTAATAGATCATCTAGGTTTCACTTATCATATGCCTTTGTAGACCATGCATACCTAGAACTCCTGTACCTCTGCAAGTCCAGCACCTTTAACAATACTAGAACTAGGGACCTAAATCTTCACTGACAGATAAATAAGACATGATGAAGGGACAGGTTTATAACTCAGACTCTCCCAAACATCTGGAATAAACATTATTCCTTTGAACAGAACTTAGATGATTGGATTGGTAGTCACAAATTTAATCAGAGATTGACCGTTATGACCCTCCTGGGGAAAGGAAGTACTGGCAAAGTGTGAATGGTCATAAGACTTACTGGTCTTGGAATATCTATGAAATCTATGAATGGTGCTCATTAGTTTAAATAGAGACATGGCGCACCTAAATACAGTGAACTATCAAGAGGTCTGTAAAAGATTTTGGTGTGTGTGTGTGTATGTATGTGAAGGGGGAGTGGCAAAAATCATGGGTTACAAGTTCTGGGAACCAGCTTAATCAATAACAGAAGCTATGGATTGTAGAGCAAAAGGGTGTATAAGAGGATGCGCAGGGAAAGATGACAACAAAAAAAAGAATGGGCAAATGTACACCACAGATAAAGGCACTATTGCGCTGTGCAAGATGCAGCTGTTAACAATGAAAGGCCACGTGAGGACTGAGAAAAAGAAATTGTGTTGTGCACATCACAAATTGTAAGCAACAACCTAGACCTAATCTTGCAGTTTTACTGGGAAGAAATTTCTAAAGTTTTAAACTTAAAAGTATCAGCTAGGAATGATAACCTCAGAATGAATAACAACTATATGCAAAAGTCTTGAAGAATACAACAAACAGAAAAGGGTAGGAAGTGGATACACACACATGAAAAAACAATAACACTGAAGTAGTTATACCTTCATACACAAATATCAAAATATCGACATATATCTATATCTATCTATGGTTTACTATTGGGTTATTGAAGTGGACTCAGTCGAATCCACTTTGCGCAAAGTCTGGAGGTTGAACGGCGATAATGTTGAACTCTGATATTACCAAGGTACAAATCTCGCCCCATCTCGACCCATGTTAATGCTTGTTCCTAGGTTGCATTTGGGATGTAATTCAACAATATCGGAATTCAGCATTGTGAATTTTCATGGATGTTGGTCGATGATATGATCATTCGACAGAGTCCACTTCAATATAATGATAGTAAACGCATATATATATATAAAATGAATATATATATATATATATATATATATATATATATATATAGATATTATATATATATATATATATATATATATGTGTGTGTGTGTGTGTGTGTGTGTGTGTACATGTATACACACATATACAGTAGTTACAGTTCACTTGGTTATACACAAATTTAGTCAAAAATTTGAACTGTAGTGCCACTTCAACGAATGGCTGTCTGTGCAAATGGCTGATTGAGCTATTTCCGGGTTGTTCAACAAAGGTAAGCGATTTTCTGGTAGGGCTGAGAGTTTGTGTGTGTGTGTGTGTGTGTGTGTGTGCATGAATGGGGGGAGTATACAGGTTTAACGTAAGACTTAGGTAAAGGGACAGAGTCAGTGCATGTGTGGGTGTATGTCAGTTTAAGGTTAGGGTTAGAGTCAGGTAAGGAGACAGACTTACTGTATGTGCGAGTTAAGGATTACAGTAAGGATCAGGCAATGGGGCAGATTTAGTGTTGTGTATGTGTGCGGTAAATGTCCAAGGATGTGTTGTGTAGTGGAAGTGTTAAGGATAATTTGTTTAAGGTAAGGTGCACAGTTAAGGTTAGGGACAGGGTTAGGTTTGGCATGATTTACTAAGGAAGGGCAGGGGGGCTAACCCTAATACTGGCCCTGCCCCTAACTCGAACTTTGCACCTCACTATTAAAAAAATGCTTTCAGCAACACTACCATTGTTCAAACAAATCTGAGCTGAACTTTGGTAGGGTTATGGTTAATACACTAAAAAATTAAATTTGTTTCCTTTTCGATGTACTGATTTAGGTTCATAGGTTGGTACTAGGCTATCAGTCCTAGGGCCTATACAAGCCTAGCCATAACAATTTCCTGGCTATTTCTTCCCACACTATTTACTTCCTTGGACCCCTGTCTAGCAGGGCGACTGACGTGATCCCCGGGGTGAATTTCCTTTCTCCCATCCAATTGTCAAGGTTCCTTTTGAAGAGGGCCAAAGAGGCACTCTGCTTGATATGTATGGGCAATCTATTCCAGAGTCTGGGGAGTCCCAGGGTCAGGAACCTATCCCTCCAGCATGTTTTGTTTATTGTGATGACAAGGTTTAGATCCCTGGAGCGTGTGGCTCTAGGGATTGGGATTTCTTTAAGTGTAGCATGTCCAACAGCTCTGGGTTTGACATGGCCTTGTATGTTAAGCAGAGATCGCCTCTGAGTAGACGATATGCAACAGAGTATAGCTGGAGTTTTTTAAGGCGGTCAGCGTAGGGCATCTGCTTTAGGCCTATGATTCTTTTAGTGAGGTATTTCTGCGGCCTTTCCAGTTGTTGCAGATGTCTTGAGAGGTACATACCAAATGGGGCATTGTATTCTATAATGGGTCTAATGAGGGATGAGTACAGTGGGACAATGACCTCCTTTTTTCTGGATGAAAAGCCCTTAGTGATGAGGTGTGCCTGACTGTTGTGGCGATGTGATTATCGAAGGTGAGACCACTGTCCACCTGTGTCCCTAAGTCTCTTATTACACTTTTGGTGTTTAGTGTACTGCCACCTATATGGCAATTCACGGATACATGTTTTTTCCCAAAGGGAATAACTATACATTTATTGGCATTGAGCTTGAGCCCATGGCTCTGGCACCAAGCATCTGTTTCTGTAAGGCCCTTTTGTAGAGTATCCACATCATTTGGGGACTCAATAATGGCTCCCAGTTTGCAGTCATCTGTGAACTTTGCTAGCCAGAATCCCTTAGTGTTGGCCTGTACTTCAGAGAAGTAGATGCCAAACAAGAGCGGTCCCAGGACTGAACCCTGAGGTACTCCACTTATCACTTGTCTGGAGCTGGATTTGGAGTCAGCTACTTTTACAGTGTGGGTTCTATCAGTAAGCCAGTTAGCAACCCATTGCGTGACGTAGGGATTAATGCCCAGCTTAGTAAGTTTATCTATGATTCTAGAGTGGGGGATGGTGTCAAAGGCTTTGGCAAGGTCTAGAAAGGCTGTGTGGACCACCTTACCCTTGTCCATGGCTCTAGAGACTGATTCGAAGAAGTCAATCAGGTTTAGGAGACAAGATCGGCCCTTCACAAACCCAAACTGGGTGGGGTCCAGTGTTTGAAGGATGCCATTGTCTTTGTTTATAAGTTCCATGATAATACTCTCCATGGCCTTGCAGATAAGGCTTGTCAGACTGATGGGACGGTAGTTTCCGGGATCCAAGGTGGATCCCCCCCTTGTGGAGTGGGATAACTGTAGCTGTGCACAACTCAGTGGGCCCGAAACCTGAGGTGAGGCTATGATTAAACATGACACTTAGGTGAGGTGCCAGTTCATATTGTAGTTCATGCAGGACACAGACCGGGATGTCATCTGGTCCCATGGATGCTGCATTCTTAGCTTTAGAGAGTGCATCTTTTACCTGTGTGGCCGTTATTACCAGAATTTGGCAATCTTCCAGTATTGAGGTGGGCCATTTAGGGGGTGAGAGGGGGGTGAAGTTGGCACTGAATCGATCTGCCAGGATATTGGCAATATCCTTGGGATCAGTATATTTAATGCCATTCTGTTTTAGCTCAGATCTGAGCATTGCCATTTAGATTCTTGACATAGTTATAGAATGCCTTGTGGTTGTCTTTGGAATCTTTGGCAATTTTATTTTCGTAACTAGCTTTGGAGGATTTTATGAGGGATCTCAGTTTCTTACTGAGGCTGGTAAGGGAGTTTTTTGCATCCTGGGATTTTCCTCTTTTCTGCAACAGTTTCTTCCTTTTGTTGTAAAGTTTGTTTATAGCAGGGGACCACCAGATTGGCTTCCTTTTTTTGGATGAGAACATCTTGGTTCTATTTGGGATGGCACGATTCATGCATGAGTGGATGTGCTCGTACAGTGCCTTAGTGTAGGATTCAGCAATTGAACTTTTAGTTCCCATCTGCATGGGCGTCATGAAGTTTGTCACTTCTGACTTGAGTAGCATGAAGTTGGCTTTGGAGAAGTTTTTTATGGAGGTTTCCTTACTGGGGGATGGGGGTGGGATGTGGATGTTAAGGGTGATTAGCTTATGGTCAGACCTGACTAACGAGGGGGTGACCATACATGTGGAGCATCGATTTCCCGTGTTGGTAATGATCAGGTCTAGGATATTGGGGCCCCTGGTGGGGCTATGGATTAGTTGATCCAGGGCGTTGGAATTTATGAATTCCAAGAACCGTTGGGCAAAAGTGTTGGTACATGAGTAGTTTTCCCAGTTAATGGCAGGGTAGTTAAAATCACCCAGTATTAGGGTGTTTGGTTCTATATTAATATTTTCCAGTATGTTTAGAAAGGTGTAGTGCGAATCTTGGGGTATGGTGGGGGATCTGTTGCAAGCTGCAGTTTGGATTGCAGTCTTACCTAGTGTTAGTTGCACCTGGAGAATCTCAGATGCATTGTGTTGGGCAACTAGCCTGGTGGTGTGAATATCCTTGGTGAATATTGACACTCCTCCACCTTTAGTGTTTTGGTCCTGGTTTGGTGGCCGAAAAGTGTGGTAAGAGTTGTAGCCTGGTATTGCAGGGGTGCTCTCTGGAGCCTTGAACCAGGTCTCAGTTACTGCACAGATCTCGATGTTTTCCATTTTTAGAAGCGCCTCGAGAGAGTGCATTTTGAGGTTTGAACTTCTAGCATTGAGTAGCATTACCTTCAGATTTTGCATGCTTGTACCTGTTATGGTGGTGGTTTTGTCCTTTGAACTTTGCCTAAAAAAGGCACTATAGGGGTGGCAAGAGCCTTAGCCAGTAACCTGAATCCCAGGGGTGACAGGTGCAGACCATCTCTGGCAAAGCATCGTGGTCTGTCGATCATGTCATCCCAGGCAGACAGATACTGGATTCCCTTTGAATGACACCAGAAGCTTAGACAATTGTTGAAGTCAATCATTTTGTCCTTATATTGTGGTAACATTCTGGGCGAAGGCAGGATGCTACTCAGAGCTAGGGTCATACCTGCCTGGGCCACAAGATCCGGGAGCTCTTCCATGCCTTTTTTCATGTCATTTATTTGTATTGTCGGTACTGTGAAAGGGCTATGTTTTGTGTTTCAGTCATTTAATATGTCAAGAAAAAATTCAAATCTGTGGCAACACACAAAAAATTCAGCAAACAACCATGAATAGCACTTTAAAAGGACTCCAAGAAATTAGCGTCAACAAGCTTTATTCTCTGCTTTCATTGAGATAGAACTTCATCAGAAACAAATGCCTTCACTCTAACACTCTTTTTATACATAATTACAAACAATAATTCAATCAACCAATTACTAATTTTGGAATCCAAAAACAAAAATCTTAAACTATTAAAAAAGCCTTAAAAAGCCTTAAAAACACATACTACTTATTATTTAACTAACAGTCTTCTATCCTTTAAAAAAACATTTAATATTAATGGTTTAATTTAAACCAGGGGCTAGGTCTGCCCCAACTTCAATTGCCATATTCATTTTTGTTCTACCCTGGTTTTAAAATCACCTCCCTTTTTATCTGGTTCAACTTTTTCAACTATAGTAAACAGAATTTTTTTTTATAAGAGGAAGAATGCTTACTGTGCCTGCATAATGCATTATTTTCATTTTTTGTCTTTATAGCATATAGGTGTTCCTTGACTCTTTTCTCTAAAGTCTAGTAGTTATCCCAATATAATATGCCTTACACCCTGAACAGATACTAACATAAATTACCCCCTTGAGTTTTACATGAGAATACTTGTGGAATAACAACAGTCCTATTTAAATGCTCTGAACTCAGATAAGGCCCTTCTAAAATGTACCTACAGATGGCACAATCACCACACGTATACAGTCCCATTTCTTTATTAGTCTTATTGAGTTCCTGATTATTTTTCTCTCTCCTATCTGTATATAAAGTTTTCTTTAAATTCCATTCATTTTTATAAACAAATTTGGGACTTGGTCCTATGCTTTGAATTAAGTCCAAGTTTCCTGCTAAGATTTTCCAATTATTCTCTATAACTGTTCTTATTGCTTCTGAATCTACTATCATATCTAAACAGCAAAAGATTGTATACTTATTCTCTTCAGAAGCTTTGCTACTTTTCTGTAACGGCTCCAATAAAATTGGGGGAAATTCACTATTCCTTTTTCTATAATCTCTTGTGCTAAAGTCTCCAGTTTTTCTTGATTGCATCCTGTCTCTACAAACACAGTGGTAATGAACTTTACTTAATTTCCAAACGGAATATTATCTGTAGTTAATGTGGAGGCTCTTATATATTGTCCTTTGGGTATATTATATTTCATAAAATGTGGGCGATTCCTACTAAAATGCAAATAATTATTGCTAAATGTCCCTTTTCTAAAAATACTGCTATCTATTTTCTCTTTGTCAGAATTCCATTCCAAATTAATTTCTAGGAAGTTAACTTTACTCCCTGTTTGACCCAACATAAACTTCAAAAATTCAGAATTGGTGTTAAGTTCTTTAATTAACGTATCTACTTGGGATCCATCATTTTCAAGAATAAAAAATAAATCATCTAGAAACCAACAGTAATATACAATATGGAATTTACTTTTGATGGGTTCCAAAGTAGCCCATTCCCAACAGCCTAGGACCAGATTGGCAAAGGCTGTAGCAGCTGCTGACCCCATGGCTAGTCCTCTGACTTGTTTGTAAATGTTGTCATAAAACATGAAATAGTTATTTCCAAGCAGGGTATCAAAGTTCACAGTAAAAGATGACTTCTCTATTAGAATACTCTGTACATGTACTTAAGAACATCCTGACATATTCAATACCTATATCTTGTGGTATGCTAGTGAAAATCAGTAATAAAAATATTGTTATCCTTTTTAAAAATATATTCATCAAGAAACATTCTAGGTTTATCTAAAAAATCCCAAGAATCTCTTAAATAAGGAGTCTAATGCTTGTACAACAGGATTCAACACTGCATCCAAATATAAGGAAATTCCTTCCATTGCATATCCTGGGGCAGACACTATTGGTCGAAAAGGTGGATTTTTACCATCCTTATGGATTTTGGGAATCCCAAAAAAATAACCTAAACATGGTTTTTCAACATACATAAAATTATATATTTCATAACTAATATTCCCATCCATAAGCCATTCATATAAAAGAGAGGAAACAGACACTAAAATAAAATATATAATGGATATGCATGCTCTCACTTCTCTGAGAGAAGTGCAGGAATATCCAAAAAATGTTAGTTGCCTCAGAAGGTGTTGGCAAGCAGCAGGAAAGTTAAAGCACAGTCAGATACCATGGTTTACCCTGCAACAGAACTTTATGTTGTTTGCTATTAATGTTTATGTTTGTAAAATAAAATAATTAATTACAGACAAAAACGTTATTTGCCGGAACAGCCTGGGGGACAACTACCAAAATTACGGCAAGAAAAGACCCCATGAGTTGATAATACTAGTTCCTAAGATACACCAAACTCACATTTCCTTTATTTTTATTTACTTTTATTACAATAATAGTCACTGATTACAACTTACCCTATTAATTCTGAACAGCTGTTATGGGAAAACAAATTGCAGAGAAACAGATGCACTCAGTAGGTGAAACAAGGCAGAACAAACAACTGGTCTTTTGTTTGGTTAGTGCCGTACAAATTAATCTCTACCTGTTGGCCTCATATGTAGCATAACATCAACTGCTGTTTGCTTGTTTAACACCTTATATTCTGCTAAACTGTGTACATATACCCACATTGGACAGTGATGGTGGGTTATTGGGGGGGGATTTGCTTTACCTATTGAAAAATTCATAAAGCTTCACCTTTTATTACCTTCATTATAAGTGATGACTGGTTATATTTTATCTACTTCCACTTGTTAACAAAGAAGTTGTGCCAGTCCTTTTGACATTTTCATCCATAACCTGCACTCATGAAGTAGTTCACACAAATACGATACTTACAGACAGCTCACATCACCAAGATCTTAGAACACGTTGGATATACAACATACAGTTAGGATACATTAATAAAACTTGCCTATTTCCGGTACGTTTTACATGTCTCAAGCACAATTCTGACAGCTACAGCAAGCACTCCCAAGTATGAACCAGAAGCCATGTGGGTGATCTAGCTAACCCAAAGCATCACACAGTTATTTCCCCTACCCTTCAAGGATCCTGGCTAAGAGAAGGTAAGTGACTATGAATACAGCTGCTTGTGCATGACTGGCCCAGCATAAGGTGATGCAGGGCTCTGCAGTGACCTATTGCAAGATGCGCATGACTGTTGCAACCATGTTTGACATCGTCACAGTCACACATGACCTGCGTATGATGTCATTACCCATCAAAGATCACCAAAGTGCAGCACTGCAGACAAGTGGAACTCTGGAACATAGTATGAAAAGGGCCATAAATTTCCTTAAGTCTGTTCAGAGATGGACTGTAATGTCCATTTTTCATAAAAAAGGAAAAAGGCATGGTAGGCATCTCCATTTTTAAATTACTATGCACGTATGTGTGTGCAAGTACACTCATGTGTTGGGGTTCTTAACAATGCTGAGCTTTGAAGAAGGAGCAATTACAATATAGATATCAGTTCCTAGGTGAAAACGTTTACATAATCTGCATTTCTTTGAGTTTGCCAATTATCCTAATGACTGGAAATGAGACATTTATACCAGAGGAGTATATTCTTGATCAGATTTTGAACATTTTCTGTGCAGTATTTTCCCTGTAACACTTGGCTGGCACAATGACCCTGGATAAGAACTCTAGGACTGAAGGGTAATTGCTAATACACATATGGTATGGGTAACATCTTTATCAGTTAGCAATGCCTACAGCTTGGTCTATAAAATTTGCAAAGCTACCAAAACAAGTCACAATTTTGTCCCATTCTAAACACCCAGATATACAGACAACAGATTGTAAAGGCTGCCAGCAAACCATTCCTTTCTTTCTAAAAACAGTTTTTGCACACCAGAAATTTAATACCAGTGGAGAGCCTACAATCATTACCCACAGTCACAGAAATGAAAGCAATCAGCTGAAATAAAACTTTGTTTCTGTAAGAAAATGTTTACTTTAGCAAAGTATAGCACTTGTTTAAACTAAAAATGCAAACTCTATTTAATATTATAATTACAAGATCTTATAATAAAAGGAAAGGAAAGATATGTACCTGGTACTATGACACCATAAACAGTAACTTCCTTCACACTGTCTAATGCACCAATTGTGTCTGCGACTTCAGTGGTTGCCACATTTTCTCCTTTCCACCTATACATTCAGGGAAAAAGGAAAATCTGTCTGAGACATAAGCTACGTAATTCAGTTTAAAATATATTTTACTCTAATTAATAAAAGCAGCAGCAATTATAATAGAAATAAAAGTTGCAATAACAGCTTTGTGCCATATACACCTGACAAGGAAAGTTGAAGTAAGGGATGTTTGTCTTTACAAAAAAAATCTCAGAAATGGTAATTTTTAAAATGAGAAAGCATAATCTCAGTCGATCTGTGAAGGGGAAAAAAGGTATGGTTTACAACCAGAAAAAAAAAAAGAATAAACGTAACACAAGCACGGAAAATGGTAATAAAAAGACATGACTCACTCCTATGGATATTGCTATAATTGCTATACAAAATCATTTTTTTTTCTAAATTTCTAGAAAAGAACTGATTTAGCCGAGTCAGGGCCTAGTTTCAGTCTGTGCAGGCACAGACGGGCTCACACACTTTTGGTACAGGTGACGTTTTTTTTTTTTTTTGTTGCACAGATCCTGCCAGGGGCAGAGTTATTTTACTGTGAATTAATATGTACACAAATAATTAGCACAAGACACAATGCCTTTATTCTTGTACGTCATGTCAGTTTGCTACTGACTGACAGAAAAATCTTAGAATCATTCTGAAGACAAAGTCACATGGACATATGAAACAATCCATATATGGTGAAATGCAATACATTCCTTCTGACTCACACTTTCTGCTGAGCTTTAACTGTGGAAGTATGGTTATCTGTTATCTGCAGTCCTATTTCCCTTCCAGAGTGGCACACAATGGCTACATGTGTGTACAATCTCCAATAAAAGATGTTGAATGACATATATTTCCCAAAGCTATCAGGGGGAGTTCAGCTGCATTGTCTGCTGCTGGAATAAGAGATGCACACGAGGTCTATAACTGAGAAGGTAAGAACTATCATCATCATCATCATCGTCATCCCCCATTTTCTACATGGGGTCGGGTGTCATGTCACTTGTCACCGCCTCTCCCTATTCAATGCCACTCTCCTAATTTCGACAGTCATGCTTTACGGTTGCATGTCTTGTCTTACACAATCCATCCACCTGTTTGCTGGATGTCATCATTTCCATTTGCCTTCTTCCTGTCTGTCCCAAATCTTCTTCACCAGATTGTCTTCTGCTTTCCTGTACATGTGCCTGAACCATCATAATCTGTTCTCTTTGACCTTCACCGCAATTGGACCTACTTTGGCTTCTGATCTTATGTCCTCATTTCTTTGTCTGTCTCACAGTGTGTGTCTTAACACCCATCTCACCACATCCTCTTCATCACCTCTAGCTTCCTCAACTGCAATGCCTTTACTACACAGATATCTGTACGACATAGTAGTACTGTTCAAACCAGTTTTGTATACCTTACTTTTCAGCTTCTTTGGCATTCTTCTGTCATACACTACCCCTGACACACACTGTGTCAGTTGGCTGCATCCCCTCTGATTCTAGCTTGGCCTCCTCATTCAGACTTCCCTTCTTGTCAACCACCCCTCCCAGATACTTGAAGCTGTTAATCTGGTTCCACTATTTCCCTTCTAGCTCAATTCTCTGCTTCTTCTGATTTCCCCCATTTGCTGCCATTACAGCTATCTTGTCTGTATTCATTTTCATTCCACGTGCCTTCCGTTTTGCATTCCATTCCTCTACCCTTTGTTGAACTTCTTGCTCAGAGTCTGCCTGTAACGCCACATCGTCTGCATACAGCAGCTTTATTGGTCTGTCCCTTCTAACGTGTTTGCTAATGTAATCCATCACCATGTATGAACACAGCACTGGGCCAGAACTGAACCCTGATCCACACCCACTGCTACTGGCAACTCTTCTTTAAGGCCAAACACTGTTCATACTCGAGTCACTGGGTTCTTGTACATAGCCTGCAATAATTCTACCAGTGTTTCTGGGACTTCAAATCACGGCAGGACTGCCCAAATCAATCAAGAACTGTCATGATATAAATCTCTGTCTGAAGCATCAGTAATTACTGCAGATGCATATCCATATGTTAGTATATATCACATAACCTCCACTGCTTTCGTTTGGAATAACTAAGACGACCACACAACAAAATATTATTTGTATGCATCCACTGAATATTTTGTTGTGTTTACTAGGAGTGATGCACAGAAAACAGTGGTAGTCACTGTGTAAGCTGGGTACTCCCAAGTGTGCAATGTGTTATTAGGAAAAGGCTTTAAGTATGGTGTTCCATGGCTCAGCGAGTTGCACTGATACAATGATGATAAGAGAGTTCAATACTCAAGGTGTGAGTGAGTTACTCTAACGAAAGGTGCATATACAAAGCCAGTTAAGAGAAATGGCTTTTTGAACTCAATATGTAGGTGACAATGTAAAGATGGTAAACAGCAGTGATTCAGAGATGAGGTTCTCAGTAGTCTAAATGGAAAATAAGATACAACATAACTGCTGATGTACAAGAATGATTCACAGACAGGATTTTTGTTAAATGATCTGTGAATTCTACTAATGCAATGCAGAATGATAGGAAATACTACAAGACAGGGATTGTGGTTAACGGATTCACTGAAGATTAACCCACTTTACAAACTAATGCATACATTGTATATTACACTCTGATTGTGCATTGCACTGTGCTCGTACAGTAGAATGTATATACTCCATTTCCATGTAATCAGCCTGAACAACTTTGTTATTACTTAAATTTCTTTATTTTTCTTTGTGAAATATTTTGTATTTCACCAGAACTAAACCTGAAGTTGGTCAGTATATTGATCAGAGCACTATCCCAGTAAACAAATATAAATAAATAAATAAAATACATGCACATTAAATGTGCAGGATATTTTTGAGAGACATGGCAGGGGATACAGGAACCTATATGTTTCAGAGACACAAAAATACACAATAAAATGTGTTACATCGTGTGAATGTCGCATACTGAGTATCTTTTCACAAAAAAAAATGAACACAACCGATAGTGCATGCTGCTGATTGCGTTGGAGTAAAAAAAAAGTGAATGGGTTAATGTGTAAGAAAAGAAGGCACTCCCAATGGCAGTCTAGCTGTTCAATACCTGTGCCACACTGAGAGAGGTACACAGCTGACATGGTAGGCTTGTGTAAATAGACAGAAGCAGCAGTAATGCGAAACAATTACATACTACCCCACTGAATGTTCTCAAAAATGTTCATAGGTTCATAGGTGTGTACTAGGCTAATGGCCCCGGAGCCTTTACAAGCCTAGCCCATAGGATTACCCTGGTATTGTGCCACCCAACCTTAGTTCCTAGTGCCTCTGTTGAGTAGAGCCACTGGAGTGATCCCCGGGGTGAATTTTCTATTTCCCATCCACTCATCAAGATTTCTCTTGAAGAGGGCCAGTGAGGTGCTCTGCTTGACATGTATGGGAAGTCTATTCCATAGCATGGGCAGTCTCTGGGTTATGAACCTGTCCCTCCAGCATGTTCTGTTGATTGTGGTAATGAGGTTGAGGTCTCTGGAGCATATGGTGCAGAGGGATTGGGATTTCTTTAGATGTAGCATTTCTAACAGAGATGGGTCAGACATGGCTTTGTAAGTCAAGCAGAGATCGTCGATATGAGACAGAGAATAGTTGGGAGTTTTTTGAGTCTGTTCATATAGGACAAGTGTTTAAGGCCTAGGATCCTCTTTGTGAGGTACTTTTGTGGCCTCTCTAGTTGTTGCAGGTGTCTAGTGAGGTACATGCCAAATGGGGCATTGTACTCGATGATTGGCCTAATGAAGGAAAAGTACAGGGAGACAATGACCGCTTTCTTCCTGGATGGAAAACCCTTAGTAATGAGATGTGCCAGATAGGAGGACTTTCTGACCACAGTGGCAATGTGGTGGTCAAAAGAGAGGTTGCTTTCAACTTGTGCTCCCAGATCTCTTATAACGTCTTCTGTGTTCAGTGGACTGCCATTGATGCGGTAATTCAAGGGAACCAGGTTTTTGCCAAGGGGGGTGACAACACATTTTTGGCATTGAGCTTAAGGCCATGGTTCTGACACCAGTTGTTGGTCTCATTGAGGCCTTTCTGCAGGATGTCAACATCACTTGAGGAGTTAATAATAGCTCCAAACTTGTAATAGTCTGCAAACTTTGTCAGCCTGAGTCCCTTTGTGTTGGCCTGGACTTCAGAGAAGTAGATACCAAACAGGAGAGGACCCAGGACTGAACTCCACTCATGACTGGTCGACAGTCTGACCTGGAGCCAGCTACTTTCACACTGTGGGTTCTATCTGCCAGTTTGCAATCCACCTAGTGATACAGTGGTTGATGCCTAGCTTAGTGAATTTTTCTATGATTCCGGAGTGGGGAATGGTATCAAAGGCCTTGGCCAGATCAAGGTAGGCTGTATGAACCACCTTGCCTTTATCCACAGTTCTGGTTGACTGACTCAAACAAGTCAACCAAGTTGAGCAGGCATGAACTACCCTTCACAAAACCAAACTGTGTAGGATCCAGAGTTTGGAGATTCCCTATATCCTTGCTTATTAGGTCCATGATGATGCATTCCATAGCTTTGCATATCAGACTCGTCAGGCTAATGGGGTGATAGTTCCTGGGGTCTGCTGTCGTTCCTCCCTTGTGGAGAAGGATGACTGTAGCAGTGCACCATTCGGTAGGGACAAAGCCTGAGGTGAGGTAGTGACCGAACAGGGCACACAGGTGAGGTGCCAGTTCACTCTGTAGTTCATGTATAACACAGCAGGGTATATTGTCAGGTCCCATAGAAGCTGTATTCTTGGCCTTGAACAGTGCTGTTTTTACCTGCGGAGCAGTAATACTGGGTGTCTGGCAATCTACTGTTAATGTGATAGGTCCTTTGGGGGGGAGAGGGATAAAGTTGGCACTCAATCTGTCGGTCAGTATATTGGCAATATCTGTTGGCTCAGTATAGGAGGTACCATTGTTCAGTAGCTCAGTAGCTCAGAGCAAATCTGGGTATTGCCATGGAGATTCTTTACATAACTATAGAAGGCTTTGTGGTTGTCTTTATTATCTGCTGCAATTCTGTTTTCAAAGCTAGCTTTAGAGGATTTGATGAGGGATCTCAACCTTTTGTTGAGGCTGATAAGGGAGTTTTTCCAGTCTTAGGACTTCACCTTATTCTGCATCAGTTTCCTCCTTTTGTTGTAGAGTTTGTTTATGATAGGAGACCACCAGATTAGCTTTCTTTTTTGAGGAGAATGTCTTGGTTCTACTGGGTATGGCGAGATCCATGCATTTGTGTACGTGTTTGTACAGTGCATTGGTGTATGATTCGGTGGTCATGCAACTATCCTCCATTTGCACGTGTGCTGTGAAGTTAGCCACCTCTGTTTTTAGGAGCCCAAAGTTAGCTTTGGAGAAGTTTTTCATGGAGGTTACCTTTGTGGGGGTGGGAGGGATGTGGACTTCTAAGGTGATTAGTTTGTGGTCTGATCTAACCAGGGAGGAGTTGACTATTGGTGCAGAGCAATGGTCGCCCATGTTAGTAATTACCAGGTCAAGGATGTTGCTACCTCTAGCGGGAGTAAGAACGAGCTGGTCCAGGGCATTGGAATTAATGAATTCCAGAAAGCGTTGGGCAAATGTATTGGTACATGAGTAGTTTTCCCAGTTAATGGAGGGGTAGTTGAAGTCACCCAGTATGAGAGTGTTAGGTTGGACCCTAATATTCTCCAGGGTGCTTAGGAACATGGAGTGTGAGTCTTGGGACATGGTTGGGGACCTATAGCAGGCTACAACCTGAATAGTTGTCTTACCCAATGTTAGCTGAACCTGAAATATCTCAGATGCGTTATGTTGGGCTACCAGTCTGAATAATCAGTCATGCCAAGTCTTGAACCCAGGACCCTGTATACTACAGTCAGAAAACATACCACTACACCATCAAAGCACTGCACAGTCTTGTCTTGATATCTGGACCCATTATTCAAATCTAATACTCTCAAGCAAATACTTTAATGCCAACAAACCGCTAGCGGCCCAACCAAGGATGACACAGTCAAACAACCAAAGGCCATACTCTTTCCTTGGAGACAGTATACAGATTACCCTTTCTACTGTGCACCTCCTTGGAAAAAAAACAATGTATGATGTTGGATAAAAAGACAAGTATTTATGCAAGAGTTGGTGCAGATTGAAAGTAGGTACACATCTTGTTACAAATGTGTCACAGAACAATGGATAGCCAAAATAAGGTTTCCTGATTTATAAGGGTCTGTTAGGTGATTTTGGGCCTACATCTTATGGCAACTGCTACCCTTCTCCCACTTGCATCCTGATATCAAAACTGCCAAACCTTAATGGGTGCATATTCTTGCCTGCTATCCTGTCAGAACTTTCCTTATTTTGCAACACTTCACCAAAACTTCCTTAACTACTATGTAAATAACTTAGATTACCCATCAGGACAGCTTTCTGCAGTAGCTACTCCCTGTGTAACTAGCATTACACCACTAAGTAACTACTGTAGATGTCTTATGCTGTGATCTATACTAGATAAAAGAAATTATTTTTGAACTAAACAAAATACACTTTTAAATCTCCAAACATTTCTGGCAAAACTTAAACCCTTGGAAGCTAAGCAGAAAAATCCACACAAAAATCCTCTCCCAACAGAAATGGGTACAAACATAGCTAATAAATTCAATAGCCATTCAGTTTCCACTACCCCTATCAACTCCTCCAATATTAAGACCAATTAATTGCACTAGCCAACTCATCCTAAAAACTGTCACCACCAACACCATTAGAAAATATCTTCAAAAATTAAAGCTCACAACACTATCTCCAGACAACCTCACAAAGAAATACCTTGCAAAATAAGCTGAATGTATCAGTTACTTAGTATTTATTCTCATAAACAGATCCATAACAGAAAACTACACAATAACCCTATGGAAACACTCCTTTATAGTTCAATGGATGTGCAACCTTGGTAGAGTGGAATCATCTATCATCCTATTACAATCCTATCTCCCCCACTCAAGTTCTTCAAAGGTGTAGTCATCAACAATGTATAACCTTCTGACTTGAAAGCAAACTGATCAAATCCCACCTATCAGCCCCACCATAGCAATGAAACAGTCCTACTAAATTTTCTCAGTACCGTTAACGAAAGCAGGACCTCTTGACATATCATCTCTACACTTTTACATGATTTTTCCAAAGCCTTTAATACAGTTTTCTACCACCATCTTTTCCACAGGCTCCACCCCTGGAATCCTGCAATATCATCTTGTTTACAAAGTACCTCAACAACTGCACCCACTGTATTACATGGCTAGATTCCTACTGTAGCTTCCCCTTAGTCTTAACAGACCCCCCCCCCAAGTATCCATATTAGGACCATTACTTTCAACATCATTATAAATGGCATGCACAAAGAATCAAAAATTGCTTCCATCAGACAACATGTGGATAATGATATTCTGGTCTGCTCCATGCCATGTTTAAACACCCTACAAACCTTCAAGATCCCCTCACTTCTGCTGAAAAATGGCTACAGAAGTTACAGCTACTTTTGAACTTAAAGAAAACCAATTAACTTTTACTTCATCCCGAAAATATCAAAGATTGAAGCAATACTGATTTTGTGAACATTAATTATGCCCTGACTTAGGAAAAGGGTCCAGTTTCATCAAGGTAAGTTAAAAAATGGAGAAATTAAATGAGAGAAGCCAAACACCCCCTCCAAGACCACGGCAAGAAAACTGCAGCTACCTTCCTTCTCCTCCCCAGCTTCCTGTATGATTCATCAATATTTACCAATCTCTACTCTTCTAAAACTTGAGCATTGATAATAACAAAGTTAATACATTTCCTTGTAGCCATCCAAATCAAGCCCATCATTGCTTATCCTTGGATGCCCTCAATTTGGTTGAACTCCTACACTAAATCTTGTCACCCAGTTAGTGATGGTACACAAGCTGCTACACCAAGTATCCAATATGCACATAAACTCATTTAATGATATTCACCAAACAGAAACCTAAATTTCAAAGAACTTAACCTAGTCAAGTCCCAAAAATCCAATCACTGTCATGGAGGTGCTCCCTGATTGGTCCTCGGCTGGACAATTCATTTTCCACCAATCAGAGCTTTGTATCACTTTTCATGAGTTCCCACTTCTAGGGATGGCCATGTATCTGTGAAGATGCACAAAATCATATCACATATCATCTATGCAAGTATACTCATCCTCTTGTCTGTCAGTTTACCTCCTTAACCATAACATTCCCTGCATGGCAACTCAAGAAACTACAATGAGGAGTTGTAAATCTACTGTGCCCAAGTAAAAGAAGAGTATGCACCTGTCCATCTTACCGTGAGCACTACAGTAAAAGCCATTTGAGGAGGCCAGACTCAGCAGGGAGGAGTGGAGAGAGCAAAACTCTGGTCCATCAAAGAAGGAAGTTGCAGACCAACTGATATGGTAAGAATGCATCCATTACATCGAACATTGATGTCCCTCCTCAAACTGGGTTCTATCCTGGGCAGAGCCCCCAAAAGTACAACCCACTTGGGTGATACGTTAGACAAAGCTATAGCTGCAGCAAGAAGGGGGATGGTTGTACTGGGAGCAAGCTGTTAGGGGCACAATTTGCAGTTGCAATAGGGCATAAGTGCAGTACCAAATTCTCTTAAGCAGCTTAGCTTTGGTGCATATTAATTAAAAGAATGTTAAAACTGCATTTATGGTTACTGGAAGAGAGCATGGTAGGTCCTTGTTACACTTGCAATAAAAAGCTTGCTACCTTTTGTTGTTGTTTTTTTCTTTGGCCATTAATATTTGGATAATGATGGTACCAGTCTAGGGAACTGCACAGAGTGCCAGGTGATCTAGCTATGGCTTTCAAGCCAGAAGCCCACCCCAGTGCCAGCCAGCTGGCCCCTAGGCAACAAAATAATTAAATCCTACACTTGTCACAGACAAGAAATAGAATGGCAGTTCACTTTTAGAGGAATAAGGCTCTGCAGTACTAATGAACTTCATCCAGTAGTCTTAGATGTGACTTCCCACCTTCCAATTATCTACTTTGTGAATCAGTTCAAATCACTTAATCAGACAATGGTCCTTAGTCACCCGGAAAAGAGGTGTGTGCCTAAATGGCTTACCTAACAACTAAACAAACTGGAGTTCTACATGTGATTTAAGAGCCTGGATAATGGGACCTGTGGGGAAGGCTATAAAGCACTTCTGGTGGCAACTCATTCAGGAGACTAAAGACAGTCTGTCTAAAATATGTTGGAAAATGAGGGGCAGGGCTGAAGACCAACTGTAGGGGGAAACTCCTTATTCCCTCCATAAAGAAGGTTAGGACAATGTACAAGTGCTGACAACAAACACAATGGTATAAACCATAGATGGATGAGGAACACCCACCATTGTCAGTCTTGTAGAATCTGAGTAGAAGCTATCACTTTCATTTCACGGAAGGACCCTACCCATGTGGGTCCAGTGAGAACATTGCCAAAAACACAAAGGGGGCAGACCTAAGGCAGAGCAGAATAAGGGAGTTCCTCAGGCAGAAACAGGCTGTGGCCAGGCAGATGACGAGGTGACAATCTTCTTGCCTGAGAATTCAGGGAGGTTGCAGAAACTTCGGACTTACCTTTGGATGGACAAAGCTATGAAAAAGCCCTTACAAAAAAACCTTAAGTGATGAAATTCTGACATGTATGCTGGACAGAGGAAGGAACTTTTCCAGTGAGTCTGCAAAGTTTCCTCCTGTTACTCGGTGGTTCACCGCACAGAAAATTATGACGATCTTTTTTAGTCATATCTAAAACAAAGCCATTGAAGCAGGAACTTTGCACCTACAATAGTAATGACAGAGTCTAAAATATACAAGCAACAAAAAACAACACAAAGGCATTAGGGATTAGCACTCCCAATTACTGTATGACATCATGCGATGCCCACCTCCCAACTTTCTTTACTCATGTCGGCTAACCGTAACTATAATCCAAATGCTCCACATAACCTTATGAAAAATGCTTTCCCTAACAGTGCCCATATTCAAATTATGGCTGCAGGTATTTTTAGGGTTTGTTAAGCTTTCACAGTGGGGAACTATTAATTTCTCTTTGTGACAATTTGTTCAGTTAGGATGGTGTTGATGCGCTTCCATCAGTGAAGGTTTTGCTGATGCCTCTTTGCATCAACAAAATATCCTATAATTCTCTGACCACACAGAAAAAAGTACAGTGTACGCTGTACATTATGCAATACACTCCCCAAGTTTTTGTTTTATTTTTCCTTGGAATTATTTTTTAAATTTATCAATAGTACCATAAAGTTATCAGTACAATAAACATTTACTGTCAGGAATAGACTGCTCAATTACACAGAACAGAAAATATTTCATTTACTAAGTTACCTAGCAATGGGGCAATGCAGTAATAAAATAAATTATGCACGTAAAGTCTGGCATTCGACCATGACTGCACTGGGATTGACAGGGGAGCATGGTCCCCCACCCAAAATTAATTTCTTAAAAAAAATTTTGCAATTTAAACTGCCTTCAACACAGAAAAAAAGGAATTCAAAACACAAAAATTAATTTCCATAACATAACCATTGCTAATGAGATGCATCTGCCTACTAATGCAATAGGTAGACTTGTGCAACTCAGTTATACTTAAATTTGCGTGTCTAATAACATCTTGCACACTGATGACAATGGCTTGTAAAATATCAAATCTGAAATGTCAACCCAAGAAAATTAAATCTTAAGTTACATCATTTTGAGAAATCAAATTATGTTTGACATTAGCTTTTACAAGCTATGTTTTTCTGTTATTATACCTACCTTACTGAATCTGAAACACCAACTGCTTCTTCACAAAATGGAACTTTTTTCACATCAAATATAATGATCAACTGGCCATCTGCATTAATAAAATACTCTTATGCCAGCTTAGTGTTTATAACCCAAATAAATAGATTCCTTTGAATTCACATAGGACTCATAAGAGTTTCAATGCTATTTTAGTCTAATGACTATGTACGCCTTGCTAATATCCACTCAGAGGCTTCACCTTCTTTCTCAAGTAGGGAGAGGCCAGTTAGTCTTGTGGTAAATCTGGGAGTACCCATCCAACTGTGTACATTTAGTATCAAGAAATATATTGACTCCCATTGCTTAACCTGCAGAGCAGGTTTATTCCAGGGAAAGGGAAGGCACTATGTGATGAATCTCTCCCCCCCCACCACTGCGGTCTGTTTATCTGCAGATGAAAGTTCAGGTCTCTGGTTCTACTGCTAGTTATGCTGATTGACTGACTGAAATATAGGAAGCTAAGAACCACTGGACATCTAACAGCACTGCATGTAAGACACAGATCACCAGTCAGGAATCTATAAGACAGTGTACACATGGACATGGCTTCCAGCCTTTCCTGGTAATTCAGGTTCCCAAACTCAGAGATCTTTGTGGTTTGCAACCTCTAGGGCTTTTTGAGTTTATATCAGTTGAGGAGCATCTCAGATGGAGCACTCTGTTGTTTTTAAGGGGTCTGTTCAGTGCTGGATATAAGGAAATGACAACATCTTTGGATCTAGATGAAATACTTTTGGCTACTAATTTTTCTAACCAGGATTTCTTGAGTACAGTTAACATGCGATGATCAAAGGAGGCTAACTATAAACCAAGTGTGAAGGTCCCAGCCCACTTTTTAGTTTAGTAAGAGAGTAGTATTAATTTTGTAAGTTGTGGGAAATGCTCTTTTGAAAAAAAAAATAATGTTACACATTTTACAGTTCAATTTAAGCCCTTTATCTGTACATTATGCATGAGTTAAGGTTATCGCTTTCTGAAGGGTAAAGATATGTTAGAGAATGTTGACAATTACTCATAGTTTGCAGTAGTTTGCATATTTGGTTAAAAAGAGGTCCTGATTTTCAGTGTGAGATCACAGACACACACACGCTGAACAGAAAAAACCCTGTATAGACCCCTAGGGGACTTCACTGGTCACCTTTGCACTATATGAGGAGGCACCTTCTACATGAACTATGCGAGTTCTGTCTTCTAGTCAGCTCGTCACCCATCTTACCACATAAAAAACATTTAAGGCACATAGTTTCCTTATCATTACAGCATGAAATATAACACTGAATGGTTTGGCCAGATGGAAAGATGGTATAAGAGCAGAATAACCATTGCTGATAGCTTGTGTGACCTTTTTTTACACAGTCATATTCTCCTCTTCAGAAAGCCAAATTATTTGGGTTAAGCCTAATGAAATGTTTTGACACCATAACTAATTATATTGGCTATGATATGCTCGGCAGCTTTACAGATCAGACTCATAAGGTTGACCTGTTTGTAACTCCAGGAGCTGTGGTAGGGTCACAGCCTTGTGAAGCGGCATCAGTAACAGATCAGACTCATAAGGGTGACCTGTCTGTAAGCTCCAGGAGCTGTGGTAGGGTCACAGCCTTGTGAAGCGGCATCAGTAACAGATCAGACTCATAAGGGTGACCTGTCTGTAACTCCAGGAGCTGTGGTAGGGTCACAGCCTTGTGAAGCGGCATCAGTATAGCAGTATGAAAGGTTTCTGGAATACAGCCTATGGCTGAGATTAGGTTGAAGAGTTTAAGGAAAGTTTTCATGAGAGTATGCTTGAACACTTTTTACTAAGTACCCAGTTATGTTGTTAGGACTCATGGAGGAAGTGGTTTTGGTCTTTGGCAACACCTTAAGAAAATGTACTGAATGAAGAGGGCAAGGGATTTTGGGATGAATGATGTTTGAATAGGGGGTTCTGGGTGAAGTCTGCTGTGAACCTAGTTGTCAGTATTTTTGCAAAGCCCTTAGGTTTGGCATGGAGGCCCTATTAAGGTAAAGTTCAGAGCAATACTGAGTGCTATTTTTTTAGGTTTTCTAACATAAGTAAAGATGGACTTGTAGTTATCCTTCAGTTCAGAAATTAATCTCTGCTCATGGATTGCTTTACTTGTTCTTACAGGGTTTCTTATACTATCCTCATTCTGAAGAGTTCTAGCTTTGTTGTATAAGGTCTTTTGGTTTCCTCTTGTTACAGAGTTTATGTAAACAGACATGGGGGGGGGGCTTGCTTTTAAATTTCCTATTGCATCTGTCACTAGTTGGCTGCTGTGTTAGGGTCAATGATTGTGATGTCATGGGTACATTTGGAGTTTTCATCATGTAATTATATAAGGTTTGCACTTCTAAAATCTTTAAGTATGGAGATGTTGGTTACAAGGTGGTCCTGAGAGTAAATTCATGCGCTTATGGCTTTACCTAATTGGTGAAAGAGAGGTCAAGGGAGTGGAAGTAGCAGGGGCAATATTTGTGTGGACTGGATCAAGAATATTTTGGCCTCTGGTGGGCTTGTTAACTATTTGATCCAAGGAATCCTTCTTTAACAAGTATAAAAACCTAAGGAAATGCCTTAAGTTAAAGGTGCAGATGCTCCAGTCTATGACAAGATAACTGAAGTCACCAAAGATTATCGAATTGTTGCTTATAGGAATTTCTTCTAAAACATCTAGGAATATAACATGATCATCTGGGGAACATGGATGCAGTTCTGTAACATGCAGTAAGATGGAAGCTTGTCTTGTCAATAGTAAACTGAAGTTCGAAGAGCTCAGTTTTTGGCTCTCTCATTATTATCTAGATAACATGGAGTCCATAATAACTATGGACATCACCACAGTTTCCACCAGGCCTGAAGGCATGTGCAAAATCCACGTATGAAGAAAGTACTTTCTTTACATTTAAACCTAGGCTATGTAACTACTCATACATGGGTATCTTCCAGATGTAGGAGCACCTAAAGATTGGGTGCTTCTTTATTTGGAATGCTTAAAGACTGGGCAATTTACTGTAGACTTCTGACATTACGAACATTCTACTTAATATGGTCAACATTACGGTTAGATGAATTTAAGTTGGTATGTCCATTAGATGAACTTTATCAAAAAAGTACTTTGGGAATAGCAAAGGCTTTTGTCATTATTTAAAAGTATTGAAAGAAATAAGCAAACTATCTATTACAAAACAATCAGGACTATTGATCCTCTTATCCCAGGCTGATAAACACTGGATCTGTCTTGCATTACTTCACCTATTAAGCCAACTGTTAAAACCAATTAACTTCTCTTTATACCTAGGTATCATTCTTGGTAAAGGAAGGATTCCCGTAAAGACCAGAGTCTTATCTGTATTTATCACATGCACAGAAGTTTTAACATTACTGTCAATGTTTTGTGCTCTAGATCATTCATTCCCACATGGACCACTACCATGTCATAGCCATACTCATCTCAGGACAGGATCTAGAGGGCCCTTGTAACGTCAGTGATCCTCGCACCCAAAAGGCAATTAGCAGTAACCCTGTCTATGTCCATCCAGCCTGGTGAAAGAGGAATCTTTATGCCTAAAAATTGAGTCATCAATCACGAAAATATTTTTGTTGGATGACAGTTTATGAATACTTGACTGGGAGCAAACTGGTTGTTGGTCACTTGTAGTTGTAGGTGTGCATAGAATTGGTGAGCCAAGGGACATATGCTGAGATATTTTCTTACAAGTTATAGGAGGCTTTAGCAAGAATATTGTTATGGCCTCAGTGTATGATACTTTTGCATGTTCTATTTGAGAATGTGGTAGTGGCTGAGGTCAAGGCACGACTATGTAATGCTCATTGCATACTCTTAATTACTAGAGGGATGCCTCCATACAAGCTCTGAATTTGCACTTCTCACAAAGTTTTCTGTGCTAAGTAGGATTTCATTTTAAGTGAGCGTAAGGCAAGTACCAAGTGCTAGATAGCAGGTGAAGGAAGGAGAAACATTTTGCTGGCCCTCCATATTGTCCAAGCTTTGACAGTTAGTAGCTAAGTGCCCAAGGAAGTGAAGAGACAGCTGGGGTAGCACTACCAGAACAGCATTAGTGTTCCAACAGGGTGACATGCAGAGCACCTGATGCTCCCAGTACAGCTAGAAGCAAATCACAGTAGCCAAGCAAAGGGGAGTGCACGCTAATTCTGCCCTGTGCACAGTATAGCCAACTGTCAAATGGGGGAAAAAATGATGGTTTGAGAGTCCTAATTGAGGAAAAAAAACAAAAATGTGCTCATTACCCACTATTTAGTTACAATCGTGATGAGTATATGGGAAGACTCAAATTTACAATAAGCTTATAATATAATTCCCTGCTTGACTTGGGAGTAAGCAGAATTAATGCTTCACAAGGGTGGCAAGAACTTTTTTTAAGTTTGTCTACTTAAAGGTGTATATGGCTAGGCATTTTATAGTCCCTGGGATCATTTGCCTAGTATTATTCTTAAGTTCCTGTGACCCTAACTACAGAAATGCTACATGGAACACAAATAAGCACACAAACAACTGCAATGCAACAAAATAAAAGAACCAACCAGAAAACAACTGTGGGAGAGACCCTGCTGCTCATACACTCACAAAATGGAAGAAAATAACCCTCTGTTAAAAACTACTACAGTTTCCAAGATGGCTCCCAACAGCTGGCTAAAAACACTGTTGGTTATACAAATTTGCAGTTTCAGTTTAAATGCTACAAAACACAAATCAGGTGAAAATGTCTTAATCCACTGCAAAGGCATAGCTCAAAGCAGTACAGCCAATATGAAAGCAATAAACAGCAAGTAATACAAAAGAAAAAAAACAGCAAACCAGAAAAAACAACCATGGGAGAGCCAGTGTGCTTCATACATACAGAAAATGTTAGCAGTTATCCTCAAAAAATAACCTCACCATCTGGCTAAACAAGCTATTTTTTAACAAAAAATGCAGTTTCATTTGACATGCTTCAAAACAGTTAAAGGAGTTTAAAACTGATAAATTCAATCACATTTTATTTCTCTGGTACAGAAGGGACACCTCCTCAAAAAAAATCAGATCAACTTTCATGATGGCTGTATACTGATCAACAGCTTAACTGTATGTCGAAGGATGTTGTCTACCTTGCCTCATGTACATCTTGCTCGGCCTACTATGTAGGCAAGACCAATCGAGTATTGAGAGATAGGATTAGGGAGCACATGTACCATACAAGGAAGGGTAACTTACACAATGCCCTGGCCAAGCACACTAAGAATGAGGGGCCAGCACATCAGTTTAGGTTTAGGGTACTGGAACAGATTTTTAAGACACATAGGAGAGGGGACATCAGGAATTACACCGAGACTAGAGAGATAAATTGGATCATCAAATTCAGGGCTGATCAGACACCTGGTCTGAATGGGAAGGTTCCACTACGTCCAATACTTAAATCTAGGAGGCTAAAGAATTAATTATCACAGGGGAGATTCTGGGTAAAGGTTTTTTAATGTCCATATACATGTTACATGCCCCCTTATTAGTTATTAGTTTTTGTTTTTATGTTTTTACATATATTTCTATGAGGTTTTAAGTGTATATATTGTCTAGTATATATGTTTTTAGAGTTATGTTTATTTCATGTAGTTTTATCAGTACTACACCTTTAAGATGCTCATAGATTTTGGCGCCTTTTTATGTATTTAAATGATGAGGTTGTAATGTATTTTGTTAAGGTCTGATGAAGCTATTGCGAAAGCGCTAACCTGTTCAATAAATTATATTCTTTTTTAGCAACATTGACTGTCACCTTTTTCATGACTGCTCAATAATTTATATCTTGTGAATTTGGAGTTTAAACGCATTGATACCCTCCATTGCGTTGCACAGCAGCTGTTTGTTTACTCTTTATTCCTGTTTGCTGCTTTGCTGCTGAGCACTAACTCTGCTGGACTGTCTTTATATTTTTTACTTAACAGCTTAACTTTAGTTCTCCAAGTATGAGAACAGAAACTGAGAAACAACAGCCAGTTATATTTTCAGCTTGAGTATAATTCAGTTACTGTCTAGTAAGTACACTGCCTAGATGCCTGCAAAGAAGAAAAGAGATCCAGGAAGAAAATCATCTAGAAAAGGTGAAGAGAAAGCACTAACTGGGAAGAATCCTGCAGCTGCTCAGCAAAAAAAAAAAGCAGTTCAAGCTCCAGCATTGGTGCAAGACATTTTTTCCTCTAGATTACTGGAAGCCATAAGTCAAACATGCTCAGAGCTGATTAAAACAAATGAAGCACAGAAAGAGTATATCAACCCAAATAACAAATGGATGGAAAAAGTGGAAGAGGCTTTAAACAGATATTCAGATGTGCTAATAAAATTGCAAAAATCGGAGGTCAAAATGAAAAAAAGCCTGGCTGAGTAAGACTGCTTAAGAAGAGATGTTTCCAAAATGGTAAGAATTAGAGAACAGAACATGTAGGGAAAATCTGATATGGTCTGCTGTACCACAGAAAATAGAAGGAATGATCTGTACTAATTTTATGAAGGCAGAAATAAGCAACTGGACTGGTATTCTACAGCAGGAGCTGTTCATTGAAAGGGTACACAGTGTGTGTGCTCCAAATCTGGCCATGGGAAAGCAGCTGGGATCTTTATTAGTAAAGATGCAAACCTACCAGCAGAAAGAGTTGATCCTGACAAAATTGTTGCAAAAGGGCAACATATTAAAAGATGGACACAGTTCAGTGTTTGGGGGGAAATGATTATTCACTTTACATGGTGCAAAAGAGAAATAAATTTATTCCAGTAATCAGGAGATGTTGAGAAGTAGGTGTGAGATTCAAGCTGTTCTACCCAGCTGTCTTCAGAATACTTTTTTCCAGGAGGATCAAAGTAATTTTTGATGTAAAACATGCTAAGGAAGAAATGCAAAGATATGTCTAACAAAAATGAGCCATCAAGCAGAAGGGGACTCTGGTTCTCATTCTTCTTATAGGTTAAAAGGTAAGTACTATGCTAGCAGCCCTTGTGGGTCTAGCCTATTTCCCTTTCAATGCTGAGAATCAAATTTTGTACCTTTTGACTGTGAGGTTAAAACCTTAACAATTACACCAACCACTAACCAAACAAGGTCTCCATACTGATAGCTGAATGAACACACACACACACACATAATCTGTTGTGAGATTCAAACCACTACCTATCTAGTTACACAAGCTGCAAAACAAATAAGTAACTCTAGTGCCACTGCACTGGCAAAGTCTCTCCATGTGCTTCAGACAATAAAGCACATGGAGAGACATTGACAGTGAAATCTTTTCCACTGTTCCAAAGGAAAATGCATGACAGACATAAAAAAAGCACAGGAGTTAACCAGAAGAATCTGGAATACCTAGGATCTGAACCAGAATCTGGAGATGGAAGAAGGAGATGAACAAGAATAAGACCAGCAACCTGGAAATTAGTGAATAAATGTGAGACTGCAAAGCATCAATTGCATTTGTGAAACAAGGCTATACAAGAATAAATGGAAAGAGTAGACTTTTGTTGACTTTGGTAAACTTTTGGGGAACTGAAAAGCATTTGCCTCACTTCTCATCATTAATGCTCAGAAGAACACTGAGGGAAAGGGAGGGGCAGAAAGAAGAAAAAGGGTAACCAAGTAAAACAATTTCTGTTCATAATAGCATTTCTATGAAACTTGTCTCAATATAAATATTTTTTAGTTGTTCTCGTATGTAATAAAGTTATTAAAAGTAAACAGATGCTTGCCTTTTTTCATGCTTGATGCAGAGAGCTGCATCTGAAAATACTGTGTAAATTCATTCCTCTTCTTAGTGACTGTTGCTCACTGGTGTCAGTGGTGAGGAGTGAGGCTTGTTGATTACTGGCCCGGGGTAGAGAGGCCATCAGAATGTACATAGTTAAGTGTGCTTGTATTACGTAGGGGTGTTCTGGGGTGTGTTTTTTTTTTTGTTTTGTTTAAGGGTTTTTACTAAACACTGTATAAAAGTTTAACCTGCCAAATGTTAATGGGTACATGCATCACAAAAGCTGTAAACAGACTTTTAAAAAAGCTGCCATATATTAACAGGTAAGAATAATAACTTCTTACCATAATGGTGACACTTTTCATATTATCTTGGAATATGAATTTTATCACAGCTATAGGCAAAAGGGAAAAGTATTCAATAGAGTAAGATGGGATTTTATGAGTAGGGAAATGGAAGTATTTGCATTTCCTGATAAAATAACAAGGTTAATTAGAAGGATATATAGCAATAATCAAAGTGGGATGGTTCCTCTCCAAGTTGTGTCTGAACAGAGGAACCAGGCAGGTGTCTGTTCTTTTCCCTTTGTTATTTGTGTTATACTCAGAACCATTGGCAAAGAAAATAAAGGACTCAGAAATTCAAACACATAACTGGTATGGTCTTCAAGAAAAGTTGGCTTAATTTGTAGCTGATAGAACCAGAACGAACATCTCAGTGTTGTGCAACATTGTGAGACAGATACATTTTTTTTGTGATAGAAAATTAATGAAGATAAAAGCAAAGGCTATAGCTATAAACTATGTACCCACACATTAATTTTTTGAGTAATACCCATATTTATGGAGATATGATAAAATGAAGTACTTAGGAACATGGATTAAAAAAGGTTATGTTATCGCAGCTAAGTATATGTGGGTAGAGATTAAACAAAAGACAATACAAAAACTGAGAAACTGGAAGCTCTTGCCTATGGCTTTTGATAGTAAGATACACGCAGTAAAAATTATTTTAGTCCCTTAAATTGTATACACTAGTCAGGCATATTTTTAACAACCAGAGGAGAAACTGTGGATAGTAAAAAAAAAAAAAGACTTGAAGGATTTTATGCGGGAAGAGAAAAGTGAAAGAGTCAAATGGAAACAGTTGATTCTCCTAACAACAAGGAGGTTTAGGATTACCTGATCTGAAGATATTTTAGAGCTACACAGTTAAGGTTAAACATTATGCAAACAGAAAGCTACTATTCAAAGTAGAAAGGGATGATGATAATCAAGCAGGGGATAATTCAAGAAATAAAGATAGAATGTGATTTTGGATGCAGATCCTTAAGGAGAATAACAGTCATACAGAATATTATACTCAAAGTAGGAGAAAGTATAGTAAGAACTAAGCCAATGTGGGGATGGAGAAAGGAGATTCTCTTGATAGGGATGACTGCAATTAAGGGTACCACAGAATATGCAAGAAGGGCTGGAATTCATTGGAGGGAGCTAGTAAAGGAACCAATGTATTGGGAACAAATAATTAAAAAGGGACAGGTAACAGAATGAGAAGAGGTCAAGAAAGTATTCGGACTGCAGGCTAGTGATTTCCTTTCTTATCAGGGATTGATAGAGTACACACAAAGAAAAGGTATAGGAGAATCTTAAATGAAAGGGCTGCACTGGTGGAGTTTTTAATTAAATGTAGAACAGAAGCTGCTGTTAAAAGGGATAATTAGTAGGGCGTGATAACTATAGGAATCAATCAGCAGAGGTCAGAAAAGATTGGGAAGCGGGATGAGATATCCAATTCACAAAGAAACAATGGGAGGGCACACGTATGACTCCCAAACATGCAACAAAATCTTGAAGATATAGGATTTTTACCAGGAGGCACCCCAAGAAGACTCAAATGAAATATTCCTCAGGTAGACAGCAAATGCTGGAGGTGTGATAAAAGAACAAGAAGTGGGATCTTCAGAAAAGGGTAGGAGTAAATTACATAGAAAAATTGTAGAAACAATACATGCAGAAAATGTTTTGGAGGAGGAATGAAGTTTAAGAGAAGGCAGGAAATTAACGGTTGGTGTAATGTTGCTTAGATTATAATATATATATATATATATATATATATATATATATATATATATATATATATATATGGCAGCCTCGGTGGTGCAGCGGTTAGCGTTGCTGCCTCACAGCAAGAGGTTCTCCGGTTAGATTCTTGGCTGGGGTGCCTTCTGTGCGGAGTCTGCATGTCCTCCCTGTGGTCGCGTGGGTTTCCTCCGGGTGCTCCAGTTTCCTCCCACATCCCAAAGACATGCAGTAGGTGGATTGGACACTCTAAATTGGCCCTAGGTGTGTGTGTGTGCATGTGCATGTGTGTGTGTGCCTTCTGTGGAATGTTGGGCACCGGGCTGGCAACTCGACACCAAAAAACTCCACTGCCAATCATGAGCAGACAGATGATCCGCTGTGGCGACACCTAACCGGGAAAAGCCAAAAGAAGAAGAAGAAGAAGATATATATATATATATATATATCTGTGTGTGTGTGTGTAGTTAACATGGTTTGACTTTTTTATATAAATGTAAATTAGCCTATGTCGCAAGTGACAATTCAATAAAGTTGTTTTAAAAGAAAAAAAATCAAATCAGATGGGAAATGTCTTAATACAGTACACAAAAGTGCAGCTCAACAACAACTCCTTCCTACTTGCACAGCATGGGCTCAACATACTTCAACTGCACCTCTCTGCCCCACATCAGAAAAACACTCAGAAGGACAAATGGAAGTTATGTCTTTACCATGGTAACTTGAAGGAACAAAGCTGTAAATTGGAATTGCTCAATAATCCAAAATAACCCATGCTGCGAAGAATCTCCTCACCTCATAATGCACTTTACCAGCTTCTCATTCCAGATTTGTGGTAAGCTGTGTTAAAGAAAAAAATGCAAGACACACAAGCTCTTTGCTGTGAAGGCTGAGGTAAAAGGGTTATTCCGATTGCAGATTCAATATTTTCAGATAATAAAGTTAAAAATGTATACCTCTAGACATGCAAGAGTGGGTTAATTCTTGATAAATCTTAAGACAGAGTCACAAACTCTTTATAGTGGATGGAACCCTAGGAGAACCATGGCTTGCCTACAGAAGTTCATCTCTCTAAAGATCCATTTGCTGATTTAATTTCCCCCAGTGCTCAACTTGTTTTCAGTAGGAAATCATTGCCAGTTCGGTTTTTAAGTGTGCACCAACAGGGATTCCATAATTTTGTAAGATTTATTCCTTCTTTATGTTTGTGCATTCATGGACTTGGTAAGAGTTATGGGGCGAGGGGCTTGCTCTCATATGGGGCTGCATGGTGGCTTGCTCGCTGTAAAGAATCATTTTTATTTATTTATTTTTTTTAGGGGGTGGATCCTGAGCAGTTTTTCTTTGTAAGTTAAACATCAGGGATTAGTAGGTGAAGCAGAGAACATTCCCTTGGGAACAATAGCCCCCAAAACAGATCTGAATCAAGAAAAGAGGTCCACATGACACTGGCCCTGCAAAGGAACTAAGAGATCACCATGTAGCCACTGCAATAATACCATCAAGGGATGTGTTTTTGAAAGTCTATGGAAGCAGATGAGGTTCTAGCAGGCAGAACAGTAACTTGTGGCAATGGGTTTTATGCTTAATAAAGCAACATTTTATACAACCTGACAGCCATATGGTAAGGTATGTTTAGAAATGTTAAGACTCAGACACTAAGAGGAAAAAGGAATGTAAAACTGGATGCCATTATGTATGGAGATGGCTTTGCAACATAATGGCTCAGATGGCAGTACATACCACCCATGCAGCAAATACACTCCATGATTACAGTATGTCACAAAAAATGGAGGTAGGTGTTTATATTGATTTTAGTTTCAATCACTTTCAACTTTAGGAGTAAATGTAGGAATGGTTCTAAGACATTCTGCATTTGTGAAACCCCCACAGAAAGGATGGTTCATCAGAAATGGAAAGAATCTCAGCTGTTCCTCTGCTTGAAGTAATAACTATCATGAAAGGTATCTTCTAAGTAAGAAGAGTAACTCTGCTGTACTAGTGGTTCAAAGGGAGTCAGACTCAATTTTTCCGATGCGAAGTTGAAGTTCTGCAGAGGCAATGATTTTCAAAAGTAAGGCATCAAAAGAAAACTGTCCCTGTAGAAGGCTTTCCATACTTTCACTGAAGACAAGGAATTATAATCTTTGACTTGGTGAAACTTAGAGACAGCAGCCAAATGTACCTCAATGAAAAAGTAAAATATCTGTGAGATATTTTCAAAACTGTGGGAATCACAGCAGAAAGAGGATACAGATATTAAGTTAGCCCACAATGAAAAGTTACATCTATTTGCTCCTACAAGTTTTCTTTATGTTAAACTTTTGAGAACATAGTATGTTGACCACTCTGCTAGAAAAGACAGGATTATTAACAACTGCTTGAAGTAGAAAAGTCAAGTACTGAGATGGAGGGAGTAGATGTCTGGGCATTCACTTAGGACTCAACAACAAAGGCTTCTCTGAAAGATGATGCACAAGAAGAGGGAAGCTGATCTACTGAGGTCAGTAAAAAGCTATGGAAATGACATTTGCTTTATAACGTTTGCCACCCTGACAAATCCCATCATCACAGTTAGTGGAGTGAATGGATAGAAGAGTTCAGAAGGCCACTTGTGGGTCAGAGTTTTTCTTGTTTTTTTTTCAGCAATGCAATGAGGAAAAAATAATCACTGCCTTTGGTGTTGATCAGAGATACAGAGTCCTCATTTCCTGAAAATCTTTGTCACCAGGGTGCTGAAAGAACACTTATAACTTAGAAGCTGATACTTGCTCATTTTATCTGCCAAGCAAATGAATTCTCCAGCATGATGGATTGCAACAAAGCATCGGTTGCACATCACTACTTCTAAAACTCACATCATGCTGGCATGGGGCAAGTTCAGGTTCACTCTTGTCTGTTGACATAAAATACAACTGGTAATAACCTCCCTGGTCCCACAGCATGCAGGGAAGAGCTGTGACCACTCTAGATGACCTGCGTTTGTCTAGGTGCACAGGAGCTGGGGAGTATGACACTGATCATCTGCCACCAGCTCAACCATCCCCGGGGAGGGAGACTGCATAGGGTGGCTTCAATATCAGCATTAACAGTCTGTCAAGCTCCACACTGCAAATGGTATACCACTTGGTCTGGAGGTTGTGCATATGCAGACACTTGCAAGCACCTCCTAAAGGCAGCCATTTTGGAGCCTGAAAGGCTGCTGTGAAGTGGTGAGGGATAGGCCACACTTCCCGGCAGCAGTATGATGAAGAACCAATGTCCATGATCTCCTCTCAGGCTTGGACAGGATCAGGTTGAGTCTGGGTGAGGTATTTCTGTTGAACAAGGAGAGACATCTGGGTGGCTGCTAATGGTCAGCTGCAGTCAGGTAAGGGACGAAAAAGCTAATATGATATTGGCTTGACAGGTTTTTATTCCAGCATATTCTCCACCTATGGAATAAACTATCCCTACATATTAAGCATAGTACCCTAGCTAAATTCAAAAATAACCTAAACAATTAGATGGGAACTCCCAAATTCTCCCTAGGCCTGACTTGTATGACCCACTTTGATAAAAGAAATAACTCTATGTTGGCTGTTTTGGGCTAGGCTGTTAATGGCCTGATGGCCAAATAACTAGTATCTATCTAAAACCATACAAACCTGCCTGAAATTCATGGGGGCCTAATATGTAACAAATGAAGTATGTACTGTAGATTAGTTTCAAAGAACAGATTTCAAGATGAGTGATGAAACCAGGAGTACTGAACCAAGTCACGACTCTACAATAAAAGATGCACCATTTAGAATATAAACCCAACTTCTATTTATTTCACTTACCTGTTTATCCCTTTTACACAGGCCTAAACTCCAGTTTCCCCACTGCGTACAATGAATAGGGCTTAGGTAACTTCTGTAGATTTTTCTGACTTGGCTGTTACATGGGATATTTTGTATTCTAATTCGTATGCACTTTAAATATTTTTTATTGCCAATTTTTTGATAGACTTTTAATACTATAGTGAAAGATATGCCATGTTTAGTTTTATAGATTAATTATATCTTGCATTTAGTTTAATCTTAAACTTAGATGGCTAGTACTGGGTTCATTTCTATTTTGTTACTAATGCTGTTTTCTGATCAGCAACTTGAAGTTAATGATTTACTTTTTTATTCTGTTGCATTTTATTGATAACTGTCATGTCTAGGGGGTTGATAGGAGTGTCGACTGTTGTTTGAGGGCAGAGTATTTGTCTGTGTGGGTGTGGTGTGGTGTAGTGTGATAAGTTATTTTCTTTTTTAAATTAAGTAAAAGGGAGATGTGATCTGCTAATTTAAGTTATGGTTTAACTTTTTTCTTTCAGTTAACTTTTTTTTGCACCCTTTCACCCCACTGTCAGTCATCAGCTTCCTCACAGTCATTTTTTTCCATTTGTTTCCATCACTGGGGACAAGGGTCAACCATGAAGGGGCATCATTTAGACAACTATGAAAGGTGGTTTATAGAGGTTTTATCATTTTGTGTTGGTAATCTTCTGACGTGGACTAGCTGCTCTGGTTTTCCCTCAATTCCACAAGAGATGATGCCAGCAAGCAGTACAGTCCCATACCCTGAAGCAAAGGAAGTGGTTTCCCTAGGTCTCCTTGCCAGTGCGCTACCAGAGGGCCTACAGCCCTACCCGTACCCGGGGAGAGGTAAGTGGGGCATATCCCTTCATTCCTAATCTTCCCCACCTTCTGCAGCAGTGGATCTGCTAGTCAAATCCTGATTGTCTAAGACACAGTCAGGGTTCCATTCCTCTGTGCCACACAGCCAGGCATACTCTCTTTTAAATTAAGTATATTGTTAGTTTAGGATTGTGTTTTAGAAGGCCATGGCATTTTTAAGCTCAAGATAATTTAAGTGCTTATATCTGAACACTATTACAAAGCAGAACAATAGAAAAGTATGTAATAAATAAGGAAATGGAAAAGAAACCACTAAAATGCACTAAATCTCATACACCAGGCAGAGAGATCCATTTTGAATGGATGCTTGAAATCATCAAGTGTCACGATAGATCAAGCCATTCTGGTAAGAGATTCCAAAGAAGTGGGCCCCTGACATTTAAAAAATAAGCCCCTGAGATATCGAGCAGGACCCATGAAATATATATATATTTTTAACAGCTTTATTAAAATGTAACTTAAGACAAAGGCACACATACATTAATAGAAAATAAAAAATATATAGTAACATATTTTCATGCATTATGTATTGCACACATTTTCTTTCTTTATAACAACTGTCATTCACCCCAATATTATGCAACTTGCTCAATTCCGATCTTCCGTTAAACCTCACACCTCCCCCTCCTCAACATTACTCTGCATGTATTATTCCCACTTATTTATTTTACATTTGTTAACCGGGATAGTCCACTGGAAACAGGTCCATTTTCAGTGGAGGCCTGGGGAGAAAAGATCCACACATATAACTTGTAACAAAAATACTACAAAGTTTACAAAATATATTTAGATACAAAATGCAGGGAGTCTTAATTAATAGTAATAATATATTCATACGCAGCAGTCACAATTAGTGAAACCAGAGAAATCTTACAGTAACAGTTTCTAATTTGGCAGTTTCATTAGTCTAAAGAGATATATACAATGACCTCAATCATTGCTGAAGTGAGTCAATGCTCTCTCTACTTTTCTCATCTCTATTTCCCTCCCAGATGTGAAAAATAGCTTGTATGCTTTAAGAAAACATTATCTTTTAGCTCTAAGAAAAAAAGTGCACTGGTACCTTTAAATAAAACTAAGTTGCGCACTGTTCAATTAAATGCATTAAACATTAAGGCTGCTGGGAAAGCTACTACTACTTATTCACTTCACTCAATTTCAGACTATTTTTTCACTAAACTGCTTGCCACTGTATCTTTAAATTTTGCATTTCTTTCAGCAAAGTCTGTTCAGAACTCTAAAGATTAATTGCTCCTTATAGGTTCACAGATTCATAGGTGTGTACTAGGCTCACAACCACAAGGGCCTTTTTAAGTCTAACCATGCATCTCACATCTCTGACAAGTTCTGATACTCTTTGTGACGTCCCTCCTCTGGGCCAGTAATGAAGGAGCCTCGATCCTCACCACTGACAATGGTGAGGGACATTCACTTGGAACAAAAATAGACACACACACACTATTTCCACATGTAGCTCTCTGCACCAAACACAATTTCCCGAAAGTGCACACAGGGAACACACTCCTATCCTGGGGGGCTGGGGTTTCTCTCTCTCTTTCCAGGCCCCAAATAAGACTACACATTGACCACAGCTGTAGAGTTGAGTCCTCAGTCGAGTGTTCCAAGTCATGTCCTCCACCACCCTTTCTTTGAAGCCAGTACTTTGTGTCCCTGCTTTAAGCAGCTGACCCACACACACACACACACACACACACTCTTTGTGATTTGATTTTCACACACATATACAAACATGGAAAATGCTGGCATGGATATTCCAGCTATGCCCCCTCTGCCCAGACTAAGGCAGATACTGCCACCAAAACACTCCAAAGTCAGCTACTCTAAGGCTCGTACCAGGGTATCCAATTATCCCGAGTAAAATTAATACTAATACAAATGGTAGTGTTTGACCAATGCAGCAAGCTTTTCAGGAGTGTCACAGTGCCACCAAATAAATATAAGCACTCTCAAAGGTTAAAATATTCTCTAAAAGACCAACCACAATGAAAATGTTAAATCTCTTTAATAATAAATAATAAAAAGAATATGAAAATACTAATTACCTGTTTATAATAAACATCAGAGTTTCAATCACAGGGAATATTAAAAACAACACCAATGGATAGATTCACACAGATACAGAAAAACAACACTTAATCTCACTATATTTCCTGACTGATCTAATTACTGTCTCCTAGTTCACTTACTAGAGCAAGGCAAGATGAAGTGGGTGCGTGGTCCTTCTTTGTCAGGTTTCACAAACAGACTGCCCTGAGACTTCTGTCTCATCTAGTATTAAAGCATCACTTCAATGCTGGATTACAGAATGACATCACATACATCTGGTCATCTGAATTCTGGTTCCCACACTACCCCCTTTACTAGAAAATGAACCAGAATCTAGCATGTCATAACCCCCCCCCCCCCCTTACACACACACACACACAGCTTTGCCAAGATGTGTTATAGCATCTGGAAGCTATTAAAACATTTTAAAAATTTCCACCCTTCAAGGTTAGCAATAAGTTCACCCCTAAGGACAATACAGTAGGATTCCTGGTCCTGGTTTTCACAGACATTTGTCTCTGGCTGTATTCAGAACTGTAAGATACAATCTTTATGGCCTAAACCCAGTCATTTAATTTCAGGCTTTTTTAACTGGACTGCGATTAACTTCTTCTCTTTTAGTATCCCCTGTTACAATATATTCATTTCAACAGTTACAATACAGTCTGACATGCAGGAATATTTCTTTTCTGTGCAGCAGGACCCACTATTGGTACATTTTTTTTTAAAACAAGCAACTTTACAAATATATTTTTAACACAAGCACTTATACAAATCAGTCTGATATACAAATGACATATAATTCTATACATAACTCCAGCTAGCTATGCTGGCATACATTACATATCCACTGTCCTACTTTTCCCGGTATAGCTGGCAATACTTCATATCATTACATCATTGATAAGTGTAAGCAGGGGCTTGAGAAGTGAAACATTTACAAGCAGGGGTCTGGGAGATGAACCATTTACAGACTGTGTCCATTAGAGGCATAGGCACCAAACCAGGGATGAACTTCCTGTTCTCCATCCAACTGTCAAAGTTACACTTGAATTGGGTTATGAAGGAACTGTGCTTCACATGGATAGGGAGCATATTCCAGAGAAGAGCAGTCTCTGGGATATATACCTGTCTCTCCAGCAGGTTCTATTTATATCACAGGCAAGGTTTACGCCTTTAGAATGGGTAATTCTGGTGCTATTTGCTTTGTGGATTTGCAGGATGTCCACCAAAGTGGGGTCTGACAATACCTTGTATGTCAGGCACAGATGTCCCCTCAACAGTTTGTAGGAGGCATAATACAGGGATAGGGCCTTGAGGCTGTCTGCACAGGACATGTTACTTATGCTCTGTATTCATTTAGTGAGGAACCACTATGGATACTCCTTTGTTGGATATGCCTGGTTAGGTATATACCAAATGGGGCATTGTGCTCAATGATAGGTCTGATGAATGCTGAATATAGTGGAACAATAAATTCTTTGGACCCAGATGTGATACCTTTGTTTATAAGTTGCACAACACTGAATGATTTCCTCATTACTGCAGACAGGTGATGGTCAAAGGATAAATTATCATGTAAGTATGTCTCCAACTCTTCTCCAAGTAACAGTAGTCAGCAATTAAAAAAAAACAGCCAAGAACTCTGCAGATGCTTGAAGGAATCTTTGCACATTTCACTGAGAACACTGTACAGGCATTTCCTGGTTAGCTACTTTCGGCTATAAACCATATCTCCCACTGAGATTATTTGCTAATGGGGAAAAAAGCTAATAACTTTGTAGATTCAACAAACTTAGAATTTTTCACATTTCATAATTTTGCCTTATTTTAAGCCAACATGCTTTAAAAATACTGTATCTCAAGCCAAGGACTTGTATCTAGACCCTCTGAAACTTATGCACTGTGTATAGATGAATGAGAGGTGCACACAGGCTAGTGCCAGCACACAGGTGCCTCAGGAGGTGGGGGACCAAAGTTGCAAAGGATTGAATAAACAACTGTTTTATATGCAATGTCACGTCAAACAAGTAACTAGTGTCATTTCTGTGAAATGATGATGTCTGGGCACCCAAGCAAGTAGCCAGGTAGCAGATTTCCTCACCAGTTATAGTCAGTCAAGTTCAGTGTCCAGTAGCCCCAGTTAGCGGGTAGTGCAGTAATCCAGGCATGAAAAGACCAAAGCATGCACAATCGGGGAAATAAGTAGCCAGAATAAGATGCTTAGTCAGTGAAATATGTCTTGGATGACAGCAAGAGAATCTGACAATGGTGGAAATCTATTCGTTAATCACCATCTTAAATACAAACTCCATTTCTTGCCACTGTAGATAATACAGGGTGACAAAACTGGGGCTAAAGAACTGAATGCAATGGCAAGGTTGCCCACTGCAGTCATCTTGCTGGTATTGAGCTTGAGATGATCATCCTCGATCAAATTTTGGAGACATTCCAAGTCTAAAGCAATATTTTAGGGGGTTCATATTTGTATTTTGCATGAGTATTGTGTGAACATTTGGTGTATAGCAGGGACTGTAAACACGGCCAGTTATGAAGGTTTTAGTACAAGTGATGATACATCATGGATATAGAAAAAACGCTGCAAATATACCAAGATCATACATAAAGATATCTACACAGCATTTGAGATGCATGTTTTTATCATGCCATTTATCTGGGTTCTACCATTACAATAAATATTATACACACACACATGTATATATTACACATATACATACACATACACACACACACAAACATGCACATGCACTATACATACACACACACAAAGAAAGTAAAGCTATAACACCAGAGGCAACTAAATTTATAGCTTTATTAGTATGGTAAAACAGTGCACTGTGATGACAGTCTTATAAATCCTTTACAGGAAAGGTGAAGTTTGGAATGGAGACCTACTGAGCCATATATAAAGCATGATGGAGTAGCATGTGGCTTTTGGACTGCTATTTGCCCAAACCAAAACAATGACAATGGGGTGGCAACTGCTGCTAGTGAAAAGTAAGATCTTGGCTCATATTGTGCATTGGATGTTGACATTAACGATAAGTCTAGTGATGACGCAACCCTGCAACATTTTACTGGTGAGTGGGGAATGGAATTCCTGTTTCTTTACATTGGACTTTTTGGTGGGTGATGGTAAATGGTTGCATCAAGTGTACAGTCAACTTCTTTGTTGTCCAGATTTGACTGAAGGACTTTTAGCAAACCTAGGTAGTTTAGATAAGTGACCGTTATCAAGACTCAACCCAAACTACTCATGAGATCAAATCTCAAAAGACACACAGCCTTAAAAGGCAACACCTGCTCTGTTTTAGCTAGTCAAACCATGTGACATAGCTCATCAAATGTCTCACTAAAAAGAGGTGACATCTTACATGCTCTCAAAAAGGTGAGCTACATAGGAGGTAAAAATCACATGAGGCCATCAGAAAAGGAGAATGAAAGGAAACAATACCTGGAAAAAGGAGCAGGAAAGCTTGTGCATGTAGAGTTATAGCCAGGGTCTAGCTCATTTGGTGGACAATAATTTTCAGTAACAAAGTAGCCAAAAATTTGACCAAATGTTAGTTCATGACATTTTTAAATTGTTTTCCTGTGGGAAGCATTGCTTCTATGCTCCTGTTGCTTAGTATAGTTTGTAGTCTTTGTCTCGGTGTTCAGAAAAAACATCTCTCTCAGCAAAATGCGGTACTCTGGAGAATTTCTCTCTCTCTCTCTTGAATTTGGCCAAATTACTTAACTCCTTTCAAGTATTATATCTTCACCAGCATGCACTAAATCCTTATTAATGTAATACAACTGTTTCTAAGAGAATGGCTACCTATACGCAAAACTGGTAAATGCACTACAGCAGAAAGCTTACTTAAAATGTGTTTTTATTCACTTTCAAAAGGATGTAAACACATTTTGGTATTAGAAGGTCTGCTTTATGGCCATGAATCTGATTTTCAGGAAATGATCATGCCTATCAAATTATATGAAATACTTCAGTAGCTCTAGTCATTGTGTGGCTTTTGACAAAAGAACACACACAAGTGTTATCAGGCAAGGTGCTTCTTAGGAAAAAAGCCAATGTCTTGTAGTATACAAAGGAAGCACTCCACGGCTGGCACACCACAAATAATTTATTGAACAAACAACTGGTTAGCGCTTTCACGTTCAGTTACAACGTTTCTTCAGACCTCAAAAAATACAATCCCATCATGCCTTTATATACTTTTTTTAAAAAATTCATTAATCAATTTACAGTGATGGTATTCAATTATAGTTAATTGTAAAGTGCAAATAGTGCATATGAAAATGTGTTGAGTTAAAATCTGAACCAATACAAGCATGGGTCCTGGCTATATACAACAAAAAACCTTATCACTTATATAGACTAATATAGAATAAAAATTATTATATATGTAGAAATTGCTAGCATAAATTGTATATCATAATTTAGTAGTTAAAAAATATATATAATGAATGAAAAAAGCACCTTAAAAACAATGAATAAAAATTGTGCATAATGTGTTGTAAAAATATGAAATAAAATCATCTATTCACTATCTAATGCATATGGAAGGGTTGGGTCACATAGATGATGATGTCTCCATGGAAATGAAGAAAAAAGCCAATGTCTATGTGTTTTTAAAGTGTCTAGCCCAAAGTTGAATCACTAGATTTCATATACATTGCATTATATTCATCTTGCCAATGTCATGTGTGTATTTGCACTGGGATGCTGGAATTAAAGTTCAGGCTTTGAATATATCAAATTAATGTTTGTAAGGCTTAGCCATAAGGAATGGTTTCAATGAAACTTTTTCATTGAGGCCATGTCCTTTGTGGGCTTGGAGTCTGATGATCCATTTGTTCTCCTTTTCTTCGGTATAATTTTTAATGTTACCTAGCCTGTCAGTTCTCATAATTAATTCCAATGCCATGAACTTAAATCTATGTGTTGTTCCTTTCATAATAACATGTTTCGCTAAGGCATTATTCTCATTTTCTTTGTTAATAGCGTATATATGTTCTCTAACTCTTTCTCGTAGGGTTCTGTTTGTTTTCCCTATGTAAAATGAGGAACAACTTTGACATAGTGCTATATATACAAGGTCCCTACTCCTGCAGTCTGCATACTTATCTATCAAAAATGATTTTTCTCCCATTGTCCGGATGTACAAATTCATTGCCATTCAGCATGAAACTGCATTGATTGCAGTTTCTGCAGGCAAAGGTCCCTTTTCTTATTGACTGTGGAATGTTGTCACTGTTGCGATCATTTTGCTCATAGCAAAGTATCCTTTTTAGAGATTTCATGTTCTTGTAGGTGATGTTGGGCCTATCACCAGCTATTTGCTTGATTCGATCATCTATCATAAGTAACGGCCAATTCTTATTTATTATTTCTTTTATTTGATTGTTTTTGTTAGTGTATGGTATAACTAACCGTGTATGCATGTCTTTATTGGTCTCATTTGAACTTCCCTCTACTCTATTCCTATGCCTATAGAGGTAAGGTTTTCCTTTTCCTTTTCTAGATTCATCACTTCCGATGACAACTTTTTCAACTTTAGTTTTATCATATCCCCTCATTATAAAGTTCTGCTTTAGTATATTCTGCTGTTCCTTGTGTCTTGTTTCGTCTCTCACCAGTCTAGAAACCCATAGTGATTGGTTCTTGACTATGTTGGGAAAGATGTGTCTGGGGTGCATGCTTTCTTGGTGTAATAGATTATTCCTCCAACACTCTTTCCTGTGTAGATCTGTGTCTATTTTCATTCCAGTCTTAGTAATCCGTACATCTAGAAAGTCAATATTTTTGGTTGATGAAGTATATTCAAAATTCAAAAAATCTGTTGTTCCATTGATGTAAGTAACAAATTCATTTAACATGTCCATGGTATCATCCCAAATGAGAAAAATATCATCAACAAAACGTTTATAAAATTTTATGTACTCTGAATATGGATTATTTCTCTGTATATAGGTCTCCTCCCAGTAAGCCATCACTAGATTAGCATATGAGTTGGCTACTGGGGTTCCCATTGCTGTTCCTTTTCTCTGTAAATAATATTTCCCATTGTATGTGAAAACATTATTTTCTAGGATTATTTCTAGTAACATCATGTATCTTATTACTAGATTGCTTGGAATGTCCTTTTGGATGAGGAGTAATCTAACATATTCTATCCCTATGCTATTGGGAATGCATGTAAAAAGAGATGTAACATCTAATGTTACCAAAATATCTTTCTCAACATTAGTATTATTGTCAATGTATTCTGCATATTCATATAGAAATTCCTCAGTATCCTTTAATATGGATGTAATTCCATTTAACATAGGTTTTAGTTGTTTCTCTAAATAAATGGAGAGGGGCTCTGTGGCCCACCCCCTCCCTGAGACAATGGGTCTCATGGGTGGATCATGCAGATTTTTGTGTACTTTGGGTAGCCCTCTGTAGGTGGGTATCAGTGGTTCTTTAACCAAAAAATACAAATATAAATCATTGTCAATTATACCACATAATAACATATCATATAGCATTTCTTGTACGTTTCTTATTACTTTATTCAAGGACACACCATTTAGAACTTCATAAGTGTCTTTTTCATCTAATAGCTCATTCATTTTTCTAACATACATATCCTTGTCCATTATTACTACTGAACCACCCTTGTCTGCTTGTCTAATAACAATGTCATTATTCAGTTGTAACTTCTTCATTGCTTCATTTTCATCTTTGCTCAGATTATAATATTCTAGCTTATCATGTTTAGCATAATTATTCAATAAATCATTTTCACATGACTTTTCAAAAGCTTCTGTAATATAATTAGTTGGTGGTATAAACGTGGATGGTTTCTTGTAAATATTATTATATAAATTTGCATTGTTATCATCATTGCCAAAGAACAATTTAAGATTCAAGTTCCTAATGAACATTTTTAAGTCTATTATGATGTCAGCGACATCAGCATGTTTGGATGGAATAAAGGATAAGCCTTTATTCAGCAAGGAGCTCTCAGTTTTATTTAGGGCATACCTTGAAATATTGATGATCAGTCCTTCTGTGTCGGACGGAGCACCTTCTTCTGAAACTCGTATATCTCTTCCGAGCCTTTCCGTTTCTTGGTATTCATAGGTTTCTGCCAAATTCTCCGTTCGGTATTCTTTATTGGGTAAGGAAAAGGGTGTTCCCCCTCTAGTTCAAATAAAACATCCTCCTGTAAAGATACACATCCATTTGCGATGGTTTTATTCCTGTTGTTTCCACTGAATGACTGCTGTTGAGTTTCGTTTGTTGTAGAGCCTGTCGCTTGATGGTTTTCAGTTGTTATGGCTTGATTTTCCTCATCCCTCTCATCTGAACGCTTCCCTTGGTCAGTGTTCACCTCTCCATGAGTCGCGTGAATAATGGCTGTCTCCTGCCTTAGTCTGGAAATCGACCGTTCCTTGTTGGTGGTAACGTAATCCTGTGATGTCAAGGCGTCTGAACCTGTGGTTGTAGCTTTCATCAGAGCTTCCGGATTGGAGGTAGCATGCACAGTACTGCGTGCAGAGACCTCTGCATATGAGTCGTGAAAAGACGTTTCTTTTCTATTATAATGATTTTCTCTATTCATATTGATGTTGGTGTCTTGTCGCACAAAATCTCTCGGCCAGGAAAAGACCTGTCCTTTAATAAAATCATTGTAATCCCTCTCTAGTTTTTTCTTTTTATCTTGTAGCAATTTATGATCTAACAGGGAAAGAGTTGTGGTTAGATCATTGTAAAAAGTCATCAAGTCATCATGTTTTAGAACGTTCTTAAGCCTGGTTTCTAGTGTTTGTATTTCTTTTTTCAAAGTGTATTCTATTAGTTTATACTGTTCAATTAATAATTTAATGTATCCATAGCTTGTTTCGATATTTAACCTTTGCCATTTGATTAAGAGTTCCGGGTAAGTATTGCCGAAAGTAGGCATTTTCAAAACCCGTAATCCCCTTGGTACTATCTTAAAGCAGAGGAATGCTTCCATGTGCTGCCTCTGCCATTGCGTATTTTTAAGTTTATTAAAGTTGTTCTCTAATTTCCTTGTAAGTTGAAGTACCTCCAAATTACGTGGGGCATTGACCCGTTTCTCTCCTTCCATTGTAAGGTCACCATCGCTAATGGATGTGTATCCTTACAGGAGGATGTTTTATTTGAACTGGAAGGGGAACATCCTTTTCCTTACCCAATAAAGAATACCGAATGAAGAGTTTGGCAGAAACCTATGAATACCAAGAAACGGAAAGGCTCGGAAGAGATATACGAGTTTCAGAAGAAGGTGCTCCGTCCGACACAGAAGGACTGATCATCAATATTTCAAGGTATGCCCTAAATAAAACTGAGAGCTCCTTGCTGAATAAAGGCTTATCCTTTATTCCATCCAAACATGCTGATGTCGCTGACATCATAATAGACTCAAAAATGTTCATTAGGAACTTGAATCTTAAATTGTTCTTTGGCAATGATGATAACAATGCAAATTTATATAATAATATTTACAAGAAACCATCCACGTTTATACCACCAACTAATTATATTACAGAAGCTTTTGAAAAGTCATGTGAAAATGATTTATTGAATAATTATGCTAAACATGATAAGCTAGAATATTATAATCTGAGCAAAGATGAAAATGAAGCAATGAAGAAGTTACAACTGAATAATGACATTGTTATTAGACAAGCAGACAAGGGTGGTTCAGTAGTAATAATGGACAAGGATATGTATGTTAGAAAAATGAATGAGCTATTAGATGAAAAAGACACTTATGAAGTTCTAAATGGTGCGTCCTTGAATAAAGTAATAAGAAACGTACAAGAAATGCTATATGATATGTTATTATGTGGTATAATTGACAATGATTTATATTTGTATTTTTTGGTTAAAGAACCACTGATACCCACCTACAGAGGGCTACCCAAAGTACACAAAAATCTGCATGATCCACCCATGAGACCCATTGTCTCAGGGAGGGGGTGGGCCACACAGCCCCTCTCCATTTATTTAGAGAAACAACTAAAACCTATGCTAAATGAAATTACATCCATATTAAAGGATACTGAGGAATTTCTATATGAATATGCAGAATACATTGATAATAATACTAATGTTGAGAAAGATATTTTGGTAACACTAGATGTTACATCTCTTTTTACATGCATTCCCAATAGCATAGGGATAGAATATGTTAGATTACTCCTCATCCAAAAGGACATTCCAAGCAATCTAGTAATAAGATACATGATGTTACTAGAAATAATCCTAGAAAATAATGTTTTCACATACAATGGGAAATATTATTTACAGAGAAAAGGAACAGCAATGGGAACCCCAGTAGCCAACTCATATGCTAATCAAGTGATGGCTTACTGGGAGGAGACCTATATACAGAGAAATAATCCATATTCAGAGTACATAAAATTTTATAAACGTTTTGTTGATGATATTTTTCTCATTTGGGATGATACCATGGACATGTTAAATGAATTTGTTACTTACATCAATGGAACAACAGATTTTTTGAATTTTGAATATACTTCATCAACCAAAAATATTGACTTTCTAGATGTACGGATTACTAAGACTGGAATGAAAATAGACACAGATCTACACAGGAAAGAGTGTTGGAGGAATAATCTATTACACCAAGAAAGCATGCACCCCAGACACATCTTTCCCAACATAGTCAAGAACCAATCACTACGGGTTTCCAGACTGGTGACAGACGAAACAAGACACAAGGAACAGCAGAATATATTAAAGAAGAACTTTATAATGAGGGGATATGATAAAACTAAAGTTGAAAAAGTTGTCATCGGAAGTGATGAATCTAGAAAAGGAAAACATTTCCTCTATAGGCATAGGAATAGAGTAGAGGGAAGTTCAAATGAGACCAATAAAGACATGCATACACGGTTAGTTATACCATACACTAACAAAAACAATCAAATAAAAGAAATAATAAATAAGAATTGGCCGTTACTTATGATAGATGATCGAATCAAGCAAATAGCTGGTGATAGGCTCAACATCACCTACAAGAACATGAAATCTCTAAAAAGGATACTTTGCTATGAGCAAAATGATCGCAACAGTGACAACATTCCACAGTCAATAAGAAAAGGGACCTTTGCCTGCAGAAACTGCAATCAATGCAGTTTCATGCTGAATGGCAATGAATTTGTACATCCGGACAATGGGAGAAAAATCATTTTTGATAAGTATGCAGACTGCAGGAGTAGGGACCTTGTATATATAGCACTATGTCAAAGTTGTTCCTCATTTTACATAGGGAAAACAAACAGAACCCTACGAGAAAGAGTTAGAGAACATATATACACTATTAACAAAGAAAATGAGAATAATGCCTTAGCGAAACATGTTATTATGAAAGGAACAACACATAGATTTAAGTTCATGGCATTGGAATTAATTATGAGAACTGACAGGCTAGGTAACATTAAAAATTATACCGAAGAAAAGGAGAACAAATGGATCATCAGACTCCAAGCCCACAAAGGACATGGCCTCAATGAAAAAGTTTCACTGAAACCATTCCTTATGGCTAAGCCTTACAAACATTAATTTGATATATTCAAAGCCTGAACTTTAATTCCAGCATCCCAGTGCAAATACACACATGACATTGGCAAGATGAATATAATGCAATGTATATGAAATCTAGTGATTCAACTTTGGGCTAGACACTTTAAAAACACATAGACATTGGCTTTTTTCTTCATTTCCATGGAGACATCATCATCTATGTGACCCAACCCTTCCATATGCATTAGATAGTGAATAGATGATTTTATTTCATATTTTTACAACACATTATGCACAATTTTTATTCATTGTTTTTAAGGTGCTTTTTTCATTCATTATATATATTTTTTAACTACTAAATTATGATATACAATTTATGCTAGCAATTTCTACATATATAATAATTTTTATTCTATATTAGTCTATATAAGTGATAAGGTTTTTTGTTGTATATAGCCAGGACCCATGCTTGTATTGGTTCAGATTTTAACTCAACACATTTTCATATGCACTATTTGCACTTTACAATTAACTATAATTGAATACCATCACTGTTAATTGATTAATGAATTTTTTAAAAAAAGTATATAAAGGCATGATGGGATTGTATTTTTTGAGGTCTGAAGAAACGTTGTAACTGAACGTGAAAGCGCTAACCAGTTGTTTGTTCAATAAATTATTTGTGGTGTGCCAGCCGTGGAGTGCTTCTTTTGTATACTACAAGACATTGTGTGGCTTTTGATAAGAAAGCCAGAGCAAAGAACTGAAAAAATTGCAACAATCATAAAATATTAAATCAAATATTACACTGTAATGTAAGGCAGCAAATTCAGCGCAACAAAATTTATGGCATGCAAAAAATAAATAAAAATATAACTCAATCAGCAATGAAAAATATATTCTCTTCTCTTTTGACATAATTTCCACATAAATGGTCAGGGTACTTCTGCATACAGAAAGAAACAGGCTAAAAGAGTCCACCACATCACATATACTTTTAATCACAGTCCATATTTATAAAATATGTGACTTCAGAAATGTTAAACAATTGCATAATCAACCTTTACTGCAAATAATTCCATTAGAAGTTTACATTCTGAACAAATATCTGCATAGGTAATGCATACTCAACTACAACATTAAACACATTTTTCACAAATGAATATTTCCTTTAGTGAACAGGTACTGATTTGTACAACTAATGAATACTTGGATATAGTTTTGAAAAGTTTATTTCAGAGTAGCCCCCCCCCAAATAAAATGTCATGTTTTTAAGTGCTCATATAAGAGTGTGACATGGTGGTGCACCAGTCAATGATGCTGTTTCATGGATCACGGGCTCAGGGCTCAAGCCAAGCAGATGGCTGTTGCCTTTAAACAGTTTGCATGTTACCCCACTTCCAGTGTGCATTTTCTCTGAATACTACTACTCCTTCCCACCTCAAAAAAGATATGGTATTTACATCAAGTAGTTAAATGTTACTATGTTTGTATTATGGAATTTTATTTTCTCCTGGTGCTGCAGTTAATGGAAGTTTGATCCAGTGGAATTTATCAGGTTAACAGAAATGAGATAAAATACATCAAGGTGATGGTACAGCATAAAGTGTATCTATCCATTATCCAGTATTGTGCACCTCACTTTAAATCAGTCACAGTTCTCAGTTCTTGAACATTTTATGTTGCCCCTGTCTGAAACATCTGATAATTTGCACACACTAAAGCTCAACTTTTGATCCTGATAAATCTACAGAATGTAGACTGTTTGCCCAAAAGTCTCAAAATGAAAGTGATTAAGGGGACACTATCAGGTCTTTAGAAGTGCTCACCAATTAGTACAAGAAATCTGGACAAAGCATAAAATGATAGGCAGACAAAGGCCCAAAATAGGGACAGATTGTAAATACTGTTCTTATACACTTAGTTGCTAGAATGACAGGATTTGTGCTAGCATGCATTTTTAAGAGGGATAGGACATCTGAAAATCAAATGAATGGGATTATTTGGTGACTTCAGTCCTCAGTGATTTGCTAGAAAACTACAAATTTTATGAGGAATAGAGTAAAAATATGAGTTAGAAATCTGGAAATTCTGCAAAAACCTGGACAGTTGAGAGGTAAGTTCAGTAAGCATAAAAATGGATCAATTTCAGGACAGTCCGAAGTCCCAGTGTAGTATCTTATGCCACAAAGTGAAAGTTGCATTCACATTTGTGTGTGTCATACAGGAGCAAGCATTACATTTTCTTTGAAATAACACGATACCTGCTGGCTGAATCCTCAAACTATATATGAAGTAACCCAGTTCAAGATGTCTGTAGTCTAGCGATGAAAGACTGACCTTTGAGATATCGAATTGTTTATTAGTGTGACTGTGTGCTGTGGTCCTTTAAAACAACTTGTCACCTCTAATAATAACAGTCTTTTATGTGGGCACAAATAGTATGATTTTTTTTTTGCTTAGACAGATTGCATTTACAGCTAACTACAACCTTATCACAGCCTGATAAAAGGCATTAAATATATGTATGTATTTTATAATCTGGTCATGGGTCTCTGAGATGTTACATTCAATTTACTAAGCAAAATCAACTGCTCCAGTAGTCTGACTGGCTTCTTCTTTTTAACTGCAATTTTTTTTTTTTTTTTAATATTTGCTAATTCTGCCTTCTTCTGTTCTCTCACTTTGAATATCTGCTATGTTAGTACATATAAGACTGGGAATCTTGGTTTAGAATATATACAATTTGCACTGATAGAGGACTGGAAACAGACCATTTGTAAAACATCTGGGTAACCATGAGTCTGTTTACACAACTTCTATGAATATTCCTGCAGGAGGCCATCATTTCATGTTTTGCTGTTTGCAAGCATTCCTAAACAGCAATTTAGAAGTTACACTAAAAACAAATCCTCTGCTAGAAGGACAGCAGAGAAACCATACAATTGAAATGAAACCAGCTACTTTTTCCCCAATGAACTGCTGCCTTCTCCAACTGCGACATTTTATGAAACGGAAGATTAACGTGTCCTCTTTTTTTTATTTTTACAATTTTTCTGAAACTTTTGATATTTTATGCATGCAACTAACGGCAACAATTTCACACAGTTATTACCAGAACAAACAAGATTTTATTCAATAAGTGCATTCCTTAGTACACTGATTTTCACCTGAAAGTGTCCCCAATCCGGTCACGAAAGTAAAGAAAGTCATATTGGTCCTGCATCATCAAATCGCCTGTATTGAAGTACACGTCTCCTTCCTTAAACACATTGCAAAGCAGCTTCCTTTCTGTAAGTTTCTTGCTTCCAGCATAACCAAAGAAAGGATTCTTATTATTTACCTGAGATATTAGGAGCCCAGTTTCACCTGTATGGAGGAATATATAGAAACAGTTTCATGAAGTTAGTTAAGCAAGCAAGTGAAGAGGTAGCATCACTTGTTGACATCTTACAGCATCTAACTAAACATAAAAGCTATAATAAGTATGACTTATTAATTCCCTCTGATAACATGCACCAATTATAAATGTTAAGCGAATTACCTAACTTATTATTAGATAAGAATTACCTTTTTTAACAGGTTCACACCAACCCTTTGCATTTCTTATTGGTTCATCTTTTTGAATGTCATACTTTATCAACTCGAAAGGAAAAATCATCTGAAAAATAAAGTTTCATATTAAAACAGCATAACTGGCACAGTGTTTATACCACAATAAAGAAGAAATAAAGGTATGTAACAAAGAAGACAGTATTACCTTTAGGGAAATGCAAAAACTACTGACATATCACAATTTCTCATCAAAGACCAAGAAAGGTACATTTGCTAACAGCAGTCTATGTAATATCTAAAGGGCACCCAACAAGTTTAAATAGTTTTATCAATACTTAGGATTATGGTCAGGCTATGATTATAACCAAGCTGTTATATGTTCAGAAAATGGTGTCATGAAATATACCTTAACAGTGGAGTTTACCCATTTCTCAAACATATAATATTTCCATTATGATAAGAGAAACCTGAAAATTCTTTGCAGCACGTGAAGCTTTCCATGCTCCAAGTACTAGTTACAGAGATAGAGTACAGGGGTGTGAATCGAGTTACAGTTTTCAAAACAGAGACATACTTAGTGTTGTCACACAATTATTTAATGTATACATAGCTATAATTGCTCTAATGTACTATAAGATATAAATAAAAAAGCAGAAACTGTAGGAGCACAAATGGTCATACATTCTTTGAAAGGTGTAACACACTCAGTGCTGACTCACAGCCAGTGGGTAGAAACTAAATTTATCTTTGATTTTCTAAGAGCAGAGATGTCACAGAGCAAAGCGTAGTAGTACAGCTTGTTAAAACTATTTTAGCTTCCATTGCTGTTTGGTGTTGGCTGTTGGCATGTGTTCTGGAAACAACTTTGTTTTTCCCCACACAGTTTTACAGTACAATCATGGCTCTTCATATTCATAAAACGATACTATGTTGCTTCTTATCTAAAATAATGATACTTATTAAACAATGCCCAAACTTCTAAAGGAATGAATGAAGGCTCTCATTGCAAAACAGACAAGTTGTGCCCTATGTACTATGAGATCTGCATATCAACAAATATATTTTACTAGGGGCAGAACTGTAATGTAGGCACTGTCAATGCAGCCTGATCATGATTGGTTTTCTGGTTTGGTTGCTAGATGGAGTATCTTACCTTTTATGTGCATCATGCCTGTGACTGTGTGGGGGGTTTAGTGTGTGTGTGTGTGTGTGTGTGTGTGTGTGTGTGTGTGTGTGTGTGTGTGTGTTTACCCTGTGATAATCTGGCATCAGACTCAGGGCTGGTTTCTGCCTTATGATCCATTGCTTGCCAGGAAAGGCTCATGCACTTTCACAATCCTGAATAAGACAGTATCAGGAAAAGAATGACTGAGCCATTGTCACTAAAGCCTAATCAAGTGGAAGCTATCTGATACTTGCAAAAATATACTGCAAGTCTGCATTATCTTATAGTTTCTGAAGAAGGTCTTGGACATTCTGCAAAATCTGACAGAAAAGCATCAAAGCTGCTGAGCCTTCAGAACTTTTTTTTTAAGTGGAAACAGATTATACTGGTAAATCTGCATTTGCTGACACTGTTCTCTGCACGCAACCCAATTTAATATACTTTGCTTATCCGGTTTACAGTTTATTGATGCATGTGATCTGCCCTAAAAAAATGAAAAAAAACAAAAAAAAAAAAAAAAACACATATTCTACCTTTCGCCCAAACAGAAGAGAATATTACATTTGTGGATGACAGATAACACATATTCCAGTCAGACCTTCACCCAGTATTCTTCTCATAATTCAAAAACTCCTAAAATAATGTGATTGTCTTAATGCATGCTATCACAAAGATCTGCAAACATCAGAGTTTGCTTATGCTAAAAGTTTTCTGCAATGTCTACTTAAAAAAAATGACTGTGTGTGACCTCTGGCCAAGATTTATCAAAAACAGAAAATGTGGGGAAAATAAATCCACATCTGAAAACTGGCATTTTATAGGAGCTTTACTATATGCAAATATTGTCAGTGCCCTCAAGATACTATCCATCCTTCCATTCATTAACACCTTTTTCCCAGTTTTGCAAATGGGGTCAGGGTGTCACTTCAACAGTGACAATCATCTAGAGCCAAGGTTTACACCTCTGGATGGCAAGCCCTGCTGCGGTATTTCTTTCACACCACACACACACACACACACACACACACACACACACACACACACACACACACACACACACACACACACACACACACACACACCTATGGCCAATTTAGAGTGTCCAATCCACCTTCTGCATGTCTTTGGAATGTGGGAGGAAACTGAAGCACCCAGGGAAAACCCACATGGATACAGTATCAGTGGGGACATGCAGACCCCAGACAGAAGGCACACCAGCCAAGATTCGAACCAGGGAACCTTTTTCTGTGAGGCAACAGTGCCATCCACGGTGATGCCCTGAAGACACTAACCATGAGATAATGCTGAAAAATTCAGAATTAATCAATGATATAATGAGTTGTTATCTTAGAATGAATTACAAGTTACTGTGAACAAATCCACTGGATTTCTGATGAGAATTTTTTGAGACTCCCATCATTTTACCAAACTACAAAGGTTTGCTCATTTTACATCCTTTTGCAAATGCAATATGAAACATCTTACCTTTATTTTTAACAATTTCATTAAATATGGCAAATTGAATCAAGTAATCATTTAAAATGTAGGCAGTATATGCAAGTATGTGACTGCACGGGTGCAGCATAAAGCCTGACACCATTACCAAAAAGCCTCTTTATCCTTTACAGTCTAGTAATCACCAGTAGCACACCCATAAACATCCATTCTGGAGTGACTTAACGCAAATAGGAAATTGTCCTTTCTAATGTATGTGCAGACCAGTTCTATGTAGTTTGTGTGCTATACATTTCTGTTTAGTGGTCATCGCTCACGAGACTGATGCTCAGTTTTTTTAAAGCAAAGTGACCAATTGATGGAAAAGACAAAGGCTTTGTGAAAAACACACATTTAATTACCTAGACCTGGTTTAGGAAATTAAAGGAAGTCAAAAATGTGAACTACGCCTCTATTACACTCTTGTTTATTTAATGTGAAATATGCTCTATTACATTTTCGTTTAAGTTATAAATACTGTAAAAATAGATTTTTGTGATAGTAAGGATGAGTTTTTTATGATTCTAGGTCTGATGGAAATGAAGATGGTCCTAAGATTTAAACATAAATAAACAGCAGTACCCGCATCTTTTATGGAATAAATTAGTCTAAGGCCTTGAAAGGTTTTAAACAAGGAATAAATGACATTTCACAAGAAAATAACGTTAAGAAGGTAGTATAAATCTAGTCTAAATTCATACCTGCTAACTGCAATACCAGGCATGAAAAATATCTACCTGTTGCTACTATATAAAACTGACTGGGAAAGAGCAAACGGTGGTAAGACAATTCATTAAGAACTGACCAGTGAAACATTAAGCTGATAATTTTAAAGCAGGCCTGCATAATATAGTATACACCCCTTTAGCCATCACTCCTGTTGTGAAGTGTATGTTATAAATGCCTACAGTAATAAGCAACATAATTTCCAATTAAATGTGCTTTCTATAAACAAGAATCCAGATGCAAACAGCCCAAGTCAATCTACCCAAAGTGCATAGGTGTGTGCGGGGCTGAGTATTGTATGAACAGAAATATTGACTTTATTTATATTAAATTTGTTGGCTTGGATACTGGATTAATCCAAATTGACCCATTTGCAGCTCAGCCAAAGCGACAGACGCAGAAAATAGTAAATAGCGAAGAAGAAACTGATCCATGGACAGACATAAGACAAAAAAAGATCCAACAAAGTGCAGCAAAAGAAGAAACAAGCACTGGAGAATCAATTTAAACTGAACAACATTGCATATGCTGTAAGACATGCTCACAGACGTTTGTGCACATGTTAGGAATAACCTGATTCTGGAGAACGAAGAGTTTGGAAAGAGTGAAAAGAGTTAACATGGTTCCAGCTATGAATATTACAATCTAAACACAGTTTGCATGGGAAGAATAAGAGTATGAGGTTACTGCAGCACGATAAGGTCTCGCTCCGAGACCCAAGATGGGCTGGCTCAGAAGCAAGTCCAGGCTGCACAAGGCACAGAACAAATTGGGTACTACCCATCAGTCCAGTGAAGAAAAGACTCGTCTCTTTTGTGTAAGCATTTCTTTTGCAGGTAATGGGGGAAGAATTTATCAAACAGCGCTGACATGCATGTTTGCTCCTGCTAAGTCCATCAGGTAGATTGTAGGTACATTTACAAAGTTACTTTCCAGGCAGCCACACTGGGCCAAAATGTAAAGGTAGAACTCGGAGTACAACTTGAGAAGTAGAACATGTAAGTGTAAAAAAACAGTGAAGCAAAGCACTGACCATGTAGTGAAAGCAAGACCGAATAAAGATGACCTGCATTGTTGTCTGTTTATACTACATAAACAATACAAGTAGCCACCATAGTATTACGAGACACTTGGAATCACTGACTTACAGCTTTCTGAAGTAGCAACACAGACCTGCATTTTGGAGCAACACAGAATACTTAACTATTTCAAAGGAAATGAGAATTGCCTTTTCATACAGCCAATGGCACATGCTCACACAAATGTAGTTTGTGTGGTGGCTCTTGAATGTAAGAGAAAAGGGTTCTGTACATCTCTGGGCCAAGTGTCCTACAATAACTTCATAATGAAACAAATTCTGTCAGACAAATGTCTAATGAATTCAGACTTGTGGATAATGCACTTATGTACACAGCAAGGATTGGAAAAAACTGGATGAATTTATTCATGATTTAGGACTGAGTTTCATGATGCCTGTTTGAGACAGAACTTACAGCAGCCCACATCTGAAACAGCAATGGAGCAAAAACATTTGAAAGTCTGAATAGCAGACAGAGAGATTTTATAAGCTTCAGTTTAATTGTTTCAGTTTTAAATAAGCCATCAAGCAGTGGGACACCACACTAAAGGGTCAGAAGTAGCGAAACTGCCAAAACTAGCCAACAGTCCTGGCAAAGTATCAGTGACATGCCCTAAAGATGTCCATGTCTGGATACCGTCCTGGTGTAAGAACTGATAGGACTGTTGAATACTGGAATGAACTTGAAAAAACTGGAATGAGACTGGAATGAATGTTTTTATCTTTTAATTACCAGAACTGTGCTGAACAGGTGCCAGTCCCCCCTTTAAGTGCCAAATCTTCTTGTACCTTTCAGAAAAAAGTCTGCAAACACTGTAGTTCAGTTAATAATGTTTTATTAAGTACATTGAAGGCAGATGTCAACAATATCCATATCAAATCTTTAATGTCCGTAGCTTCTGAACTCATTATACTGTCCTTAAAATCTGTACTCAGAATGTAAAATCTTACTGTCTCCAATAACAGTACTGATAATTATGTCTATAGCTTCTGCACTCATATCCCTTTCCTCTTCAATAATTTAATTAATATTCTGGAATTCTGAATATTTGATCTGACTTGTGCACTCACTCTTCAGTGTCCGACTTCTGCACTCACTCTTCAGTGTCTGAGGACTGCACTGTAATGACTTTCTGCATATCAGTCTAAACGAATTAAATAACTGCTTCTGAAGTACCTCCTCATAATACAAAAACCTGCAAATTTCCACACACCTCTTTAACCTTGGTTCCCAAGCCTCGTAACATCTAAATAAAACTGGTTTGTACTCAGTGTACTGCACATTCTGTTAGCACATTTTGTTCTCATCAGTATTCTTGTGTGACGGTTATTTTCACTGATTGAAAGCAGATTCAGTAAAGTTGCATGTTAAATGTGAAGGCCTGCTTTAATATGGCTGCAGTTTTAGACTTATGCAAAGAGAATACTGTTGTTGGTCTTTCGGCTTTTTCCCGGTAAGGGGTCGCCACAGCGGAACTCTGGTCCGCTAATGGTTGGCAGTAGATTTTTTACGAAATGCCAAGGTGCCAGCTCGACGCCCAACCTTCAACGAAGGCATGCCCATTTACGCACGCATGTCTCTCGAATGCTACCCAACCGCAGGGGGGACATGCAGACTCCACACAGAAGGCACTCCCAAGCCAAGCCGAGAATCGAACGGAAGAACCTCTTGCTGTGAGGTAACAACGCTACCGCCGTATTTGTGTCTAAATTAAACCTGATCTTGCACCTGGTATAGTAACATTCCTGTTCAGTTTCATACCCCGAGTTAGCTAGATGCTCAGATACTAAACACTTTTACAGTCATAACAGAGCACATGGTAATGTGTAAAGCTTTACATAATGATCACTATCCCAAAATCATGAGGGAGTAAAAACTGCATTTGTCTCCATCACATTGCTAAGTGAGATATACCTCCTACTGAGCCACTTGTTAAGTTCAACAAAATCAGTCAGCTTTTGACTGTGCTGTCTTACAATACCCACACATTGAGAAGTAATGAGGTCACCTATGTAGTGCAATATGTGGCATTTCCCATAGTACTACTTTGAAAATTGACCAATAATGAGCATACAATGAGGGAGTGGTCTGATGGGACGCTGGGTCTGACAATCAAGATTCACAAAGATGAAGCTGTGGTTCTTAAGCTGCAGGTGATATAGTCTGTTAAGCAGTAGGGCAAACTCTACAGATACAGGCCTTAGCTTCAGAATGCCCTGTAGATGGAGTATCTGAAACTGTGCAGTAAGTTTCCACAAACCAGTATGCAAGTCTATCAAAAACTGTGGTATAAGGAATAACGGGGATCAGGGATTGCAGTTGATGGGTTGACCCAAATTCATGCACTTGAACAAAGCTACAACAGCTGTACTTTCATAACATAAACTAGGGCACAAACTACTCAATGCAATAACTGCTTGTAAGGGAAGCAAGAGATTTCACGACTTGTGCTGTTTGCTGGAAAATGTAGAAATAGTGACAACTGCTGGCAAGGGGCAGTTGAATTTCTTAGAGAAATGCGGAATGCCCTTACTGATGACAGCCCTCACACAGGAAAAGGTGACACAGTCAAATGTTCCAAGCTAAGGCAAGCTAAGGATACACAGTAGTGGAAGGGATCATTAAAATACTCCTCTTGCCAGTGAATTAGGTCAAGCTGCAGGACTATAAACAATCAGTGAGAAAATTAACACCCTACAACAAAGTTTAAGCCTCAATTAAAGCCGCATGGGACTATGCAGACATCAGTGTGTAGCTGTCCAATGTACTACTGCTGGCAAAATTCTATGATGGTGTTCAAGTAGCAAAAACACAAGAAAGTAAATGTTTGCAAGGCTTTATCTAGAGAGCTTAACATTTTAATTATCATTTTAATTATTTATAATATCATTATGGAAGCTTAACACCCGGATTTTGATTATTTGCAGTAAGATGTGTTTTCTGAGTTTCCTTAGGACTGGATGTTTATTTATTTATTTATATTTGTTGACCGGGAGTGTCTGACTGGACGTAGGTCCATTTTCAGCAGAGGCCCAGGGAGAAAAGCTCCAAAGTTAAAATAAACAGACAGTAGTTACATTGGATTACATAGCGATTAAGGATTTACATAGCAATTACTTACAACATATTTACAGATGAAGAACATAGTACATCAGTAGACAACTAGAATCTTTATCTGTGAAGTACATAACAGACATTAACAAATGTTACAATAAGAAGTTCCTGCTGTATAATAAGTACTAGGCTTATGAGCATCTGAGCTTGCTATAATCAAGGTAGTTAGTGGAGTGGAAAGAAAGGTAGTGGTTGGATGGGGTGGGTGATATTAGAGTGAGAGTTGCAAGGGCATAGCCAGCATGTTTTTAGGTGCGCTCTTCGTAAAGTTTTGAAGTGGGTGCATGATGGTATGGAGGTAATTGTGGGTAAATGTTGTTCTTCTTTCGGCTTTTCCCGTTTAGGGGTTGCCACAGTGGAACTCCGGTCCGCTAATGATTGGCAGTAGATTTTTACGGTGCCAAGGTGCCAGCCTGACACCCAACCTTCAACGAAAGCACGCCCATTCATGCATGTCTTTCGAACGCCACTCGACCGCAGGGAGGACATGCAGACTTCACACAGAAGGCACTCCAGCCGATAATCAAACAGGAGAACCTCTTGCAGTGAGGCAACAATGCTACCGCTGCACCACCGCAGCTATTTTCTTAGGACTGGATAAAGTCAAGATTTAGATTCTAAGGACAGGATATGGTCTTAAATAGGTTAGAGTCTAATTCACTGCCCAAATTTTGCCAAGTAACGTTAAGTCTGCTACAGCAAAGTCAGAAAGATTTGTTCAGTGGAGTTTGTCTCTTGTAGCAGTACTGAGCAAAGAAAAAGACTCATTTTCTGTGTTGTCCCTGCTAGAGTCTTTCAGTAGTTTAGCATTTTGTGTCATTAAAATAAGCAATGGAGGATTTCTAAAGCCTGAAAGAAGTTTAGAACCTCAAAAGGGCTAATTTACACCTGTAACAGATACCATTTAAAAATTCAATGGATGAAAAATAAGGCAACCCTCAGCATTAGCTAAAAATGGTCGGAAAACCTGGACTGTGCTGCTACGCAGCTCTGTAATAGAATAGCAGTATTTATTTATTTATTTCTCAGAAAGGTGGACTATTCTGCCTCACTATCAATGCAGACAATCTGTCACATCAAGAGTGGCTCTTCCTTGCCCACTGAGGGGACCCCAACAGCTGCAGAGGACATGACTATCCCTCAGTCCACAGTGGCTGTATGTGTAACACCAGAGGGATCTGGGGTAAAAGATGAAAGGTCTGAGATATTGTTAATGGTCACAACAGAGTCGTCCACCTGTAGATGTGGAAAATTGTTGTGGTGGCAAAGGCTATTTGCCTACCTTTTTCTTTTTGCAGCTGGCAGAAGGACCAGCAGCTTGTTACATGGTCATGCCAAAATAGTGCCTCTTTCCCAGGGAAAACAAACAGCAAAAGCAGTTAAAACTTAAAAGTCTTTAAACATTGCTTTTTTATATAAAAATATAGTAAAAAGGCACTTTAATTTCAATTTCTTCAAATAAAAAATGGTTTCCAATTACTTTAAACAACTTTTAATTGACAGGAAAAAAAGAGTGCTCTTATTTAAAAGTAGAATTCAGTGTTATGACAGTCCATTAAAACATAAACTTCCAGCTTTAAAATAACTTTCCTGAATAGGAAAGTATTACTAAACAGACAATTAAATTTATTTTTAAATGCAAGAGTTTTCCCCAAAGGGAACTTAACTGCCCAGCAAAAGAACATCACAAGCTAACTATCAATCCTCAAAATCCACAGAGAAGCATACTCTTCAGCAGCAGAAAAAAATCTGAAGGGCTTGGCTCCCAAACTTGTCTTTTTAGTCAGCTCAGATCAAGCAGACTGATATTTTGTGCACATGGAGGGTGCCCTGAAGCTTAGCAAACTGGTTGGCTGTTGTATCTTATGCATCCAGGGATCCAGTGTCTGTCCGCCTGGGATGACATGTTCGACAAGCCACGCTGCTTCGCTAGAGATGGCTTGCACCTGTCACCCTTAGGCTTTCGAATACTTGCCAAGGCTCTTGCCTCCCCCATAGTGCTTTTTTTTAGGCAAGGCTCAAAAGACAAACCCATCGCCGTAAATAGCACAAGTAACAACAAACTGAGGGTAATGCTAGTCAATGCCAGAAGTCTAAACCTCAAAATGTACGCACTCGAGGCACTCCTCAGTATGGAGAAAATTGATAAATGTGCAGTAACAGAAACCTGGTTTAAGGCTCCAGAGAGCAGCCCAGCACTACCAGGCTACAACTCATACCATACATTTCAGCCACAGAACCCAAACCGAAATACTAAAGGTGGGGCCGTATCCATATTCATCAAGAATACCCACATCTCCAGGTTAGTGGCACAGCACGATGCTTCAGAGATCATCTACGTGCAACTAACAATGGGCAAAACTGCAATTCAAATTGTAGCTTGCTACAGATCTCCCACCATGTCCCAGGACCCACATTCTGCATTTCTGGAAACACTGGGAAACATAAAGGTCCTACCAAACACCCTAATATTGGGTGATTTCAATTACCCAAACATTAACTGGGAGAACTACTCAAGTACTAACTCCCTTGCCCAACATTTCCTAGAATTTATAAACTCAAACGCCCTTGCTCAACTGGTCAACACTCCCACCAGAGGTGACAACATATTGGACCTGGTCATCACTAACATGGGCGACCGGTGTTCCACACCAGAGGTCAACCCCTCACTGGTTAGATCTGACCATAAACAAATCACTTTGGATATCCATAGTCCGCCCCCACCCCCGGACAAGAAAGCCACCATGAAAAACTTTTCAAAAGCAAACTTCACGTTACTTAAGACCGAGGTGGAAAGTTTCAAAGCCCCCATGCTGAAGGATAACACTGTCCAAGCTGCAAAATCCTTTACTAATGCATTCTACGGGCAGCTATAATAATGCATGGATTGTGCCATCCCAAGCAAAACCAAGACTCACTCCTCCAAGAAAAGGAAACCGGTCTGGTGGACTCCTGCCATAAACAAGCTATACAATAGAAGGAGGAAACTAGTACAGAAAAGAGTAAAATCCCAAGAAGGGAAGACATCCCTGATCAGTATCAGCAAGAAACTACGATCCCTCATAAAATCATCCAAGGCGAGCTTTGAAAGAAAAATTGCCAAGGACTCCAAAGATAACCACAAGGCATTCTTTAGCTATGTCAAGAATCTAAGTGGCAATGCTCAGATCTGCTCAGAGTTAGTGCAGAATGGCACAAAATACACTGAACCGACCGATATCGCCAACATCCTGGCAGAGAGGTTCAGCGCAAACTTCACCCACCTCTCACCCCAAAAGGGCCCATAACCATACCAGAAGAATGTAGAGTCCCTGAAATCACAGACACTCAGGTTAAAACAGCCCTCTCCAAAGCCAAAAACTCAGCATCAATGGGACCGGACAGTGTCCCAGGCTGCGTTCTACACGAGCTCAAAGACGAACTAACCCCTCACCTAAACACACTGTTCAAACTCAGCCTCTCCACAGGCTACATACCCATAGAGTGGCACACAACAATGGTTATTCCACTCCACAAAGGTGGAGCCACAACAGACCCCGGGAACTATCGCCCTATAAGCCTGACTAGCTTGGTCTGCAAGGCTATGGAGCGCATCATCATGGAACTCATTAACAGAGACATTGGGAATCTCCAAACACTGGACCCTACCCAGTTTGGCTTTATTAAGGGCAGATCATGCCTCATAAACCTGGTGGACTTCTTTGAGACAGTTACCAAGGCTAAAGACGAGGGAAGGGTGGCACACACAGCCTACCTAGACCTTGCTAAGGCCTTCGGCACCATTCCCCATTCTGGTATTATAGATAAGCTCACCAGCCTGAACATAAACCCCTACATCACAAGATGGGTTGCCAACTGGCTCACGGACAGAACCCACATAGTGACAGTTGCAGGAGCTAGGTCCGTCTCTAAACCGGTTACAAGTGGTGTTCCCCAGGGCTCAGTCCTAGGACCCCTCCTGTTCAGCATATACTTCACAGAGGTACAGGCAAGCACAGGAGGACTATGGCTGACCAAGTTATGAGCGACTGCAAACTAGGGGCTATAATTGACTCTCCGGCTGACACAGACATCCTCCAAAAGGGTCTCACTGAGACGGATACCTGGTGTCAAAATCATGGCCTCAAGCTAAATGCCAAAAAATGCATAGTCATCCCCTTTGGAAAAAACAAAGTACCCACTAACTACCACATAGGTGACAGTCCCCTAAATCTGGAAGATGTAATAAGGGATCTGGGGACCCAAGTAGATAGTAATCTCACGTTTGATAATCACATTGCCAAAGTGATTAGAAAATCCTTATACGTGGCTCACCTAATCACAAAAGGGTTTGCATCCAAATCAAAAGAGATCATTGTGTCCCTCTACTCATCACTCATCAGACCCATCTTAAAGTACAACGCCCCATTTGGGATGTACCTTACAAGACACCTGCAACAGCTGGAAAGACCACAGAAGTACCTAACCAAGAGGATCAATGGCCTCAAACAGATGCCCTATGCAGCTCGACTGAAGAAACTCCAGTTGTACTCGGTTGCATACCGCTACTCAGAGATAATCTCTGCCTGACATACAAGGCCATGTCCAACCCAGAATTGATGGACATGCTCCATCTAAAGAAAACCTTATCCCCTCGAGCCACACTCTCTAGGGATCTAAACCTCACCACAACAATAAATAGGACGTGCTGAAGGGATAGATTCCTGTCCCAGACTTCCTATGCTTTGGAACAAGATCCCAATCTACATTAGGCAGAGCTCCTCGCTAACACTCTTCAAAAGAAACCTTGACGAGTGGATGGGAAACAGAAAGTTTACCTCGGGGATCACTTCAGTGGCTCTGCTGGACAGAGGCACAGGGAACTAATCTAAGGGAACGGCGAAAGCCAACACATTCTGGCTAGGCTTATAAATGCCTTTGAGCAGATAGCCTAGTACCCACCTATGAACCTATAAGATATAAAAAGTGCACTAAGCCGATTGTCTTATTATAGTCAGATCCATGCCCACCCCCCTACACTTCCACTGACAAGTAAATAATAAAAAAAAAACAAAAACAAAAAAAAAAACAGATATTCATTCTACAGGCACACCAACCAGGTAATCAGAGGCATGACACCCCCCTGCCCCTCCTTAAACACAGTTTATTAAATAAAATTTCTTCTTTTAAACTGTATAAAAGTGCTCACTACAAATGTAGCAAACGGTTGCTACAATTTACAGACTCTATGCAAGGAGTACTACAGCACTCAGCTTTTCATTAAAAAAAGTTTTTTTCCCCTTGTAGCAAACTGCTTGTTGCTACAGTTTAGGCAACACATGTAGCATTACAGATAATGTAAACAATGCCAGCTTTTAAAGGCAAGGGTTGCATTAACAAAAGATTGTGACCAGCTGATCACTCCCGCCCCTAACACGTTGTACCTGGGGCACTCCACCCTAGTTATGCTACTGTTTGAAATCAAGAGTTACGAAAAATAAATAATTAAAATTTGAAATGAGTGGCAACAGGGCTTGAAGGGAAAGTATCTTGTACCTCAGAGACTTTGATGTGAAAATTTAGAAAATACAAGTGTAGGACTAGTCTCATATTTTCTTTTTTCTTTGGCACCAAAAAAAATTCTGAATGAAATCCCTTGTCTGTCTGTTCTATTATCCTTAAAGACAACATTTGTTCAATGACTGGAAGAAATAAGAAAATTTGGTTTAAGGAATCTCCTGAAAAGGAGGCAGTCAGTCAGTCCCCTTGCCAATTGTAGCCTTTCTGTATAATTATCAGAAACACAACATCTGAAGTTTGCTGATGCCAATGAGGAAAACAAAGACCTAGACATAGGGGAAGAATTAAAGGAAAACTTTGCCTTCTCCTATAGTTTAACTCAAGCCTTTGGTTGTTTTTTTCCTTATAATATGGTTCCAGTATTGTATAGGTACCAGAAATGTGCTTATACTTTTTTTAACACATTCACTTCCTTACCTTGGAATCAAAGGAAGAGAAAGCTCTCTCACTTTCATAAGCTTAACTTATCCCATACTATACATAGGATTTCACCTCTATCTGCATGTTATTCCACAGACACAGAGAAATCAGATGTTTACCCTGTCAGGTAATGCTGACAATCTTAGACAAGCAATTAGTCCTCCTGATATCAGGAGCTTAGCAGCTGTTACAAAAAGTCAAAGCTGTGGAACTGTTTTCAACTGTCGTTATTGCAGACAGTAAGAGAAAGTATCATTGCACTTAGTTAACTGGGTTGCCACCTGTCTTTCTTTCTGCAGGGCAGTCCTGATTTGGGCAGTTCTGTCCTGGGGCGGGGGTAGCAGAATGAAAAAATGCTAAATGTGTTAATACTTTACAAGAAAAAATATTTTCTTTTATCTAAATTTCAAAGAAATCTATGATACTACATTTAAAGTAATCCTAATATATATATAGTATAAAAATAGCATTGCACATCACTTAAGTCTATCTTAGTAATAAGATGGAAATATATAATTATTTTTCTTCTGACGATAGCTCTGTTTGTTCTGCATAATCTTGTTTCAGTAAGACTGAACCAACTTTGGGTATCTAAAAAATTACAGCAATCCTAATAGCTGACTACATATTTTGTATAGTGATCCACTTAGTAATTGCAACAATTTTATAGAAAGTGTTAAACTTGTACAAATGTAATATATGAAAACATCTGTACCTCAGTTTAAAAAAAATCTAACATGAACTGAAGAACAGATAGCTGCACTTTTGTTTTGTTTTTGTACTGTGTTTGTAAAATACTTCTGAGCAAACTAGCAAGCATGGTAGCACATTTCTTCAACATTCGGGATACTGTGATGTCCTTCCTGTGGGCCAATAATTAAGTAGCCTCAATCCTCACCACTAATACTGGTGGGGAAAGTTCACTTAGAACACAACTGGATACACAGAGGTTAGAACACAAATGGATACACAGAGTACTTTCAGATGCAGATCTCTGCACCAAGCACAATTTACCTTAAGAATGCACATTGAACACACTCCAGACCTGGGGCTGGGTATTCCTCTTCAGGCCCAAAATAAGACTCCACCTTTCTCTCTGCAGAAATCAGTGCTCTGTGTCCCTGTTCCAAGTAGCTGACACACAAACTCTGAGATCTGACAGACACACACACACACACACACACACACACACACACACACACACACACACACACACCTGGGAAAGGCTGGCACACATTTACTAGCTCTGCCACCTCCACTCAGTCTATAAGGTAGATTCACTGCCACCAGCCAGTTACTTTAAGGCTCTTACCAGGGTGCCCAGTTACTCTTAGTAAAATTAATACTTATACAAATGGTAGTATCAATCAAGTGTCAAGACTTTCAGGAGCATTAAACCACAGTGCCACCAAATAAATGCAATTACTCTCAGAGGTTAAAATATTTTCTAAAAGACTAGCCACAACGGAAGGCTTAGATATATTTTCTAATACATAAAATAGAAAACTTGAAAAATACTGAATATCTATTTCCAATAAACACCAAAGTTTCAATTCATAGGAAATATAAAAACAACACAGCTGAAAAGATTCAGACAGATACAGAAAAAAATATTTAACTTGTTGTCTTTCGGCTTTTCCCGGTTAGGGGTTGCCACAGCGGAACTCCGGTCCGCTAATGATTGGCAGTAGATTTTTATGTACCGAGTTGCCAGCTCTGACGTACAACCTTCAACGAAGGTACACCCACTCACGCATGTCTCCACACAGAAGATGCTTTAGCTGAGAATCGAACAGGACAACATCTTACTGTGAGGCGACAACGCTACCTCAGCACCACCACCGCAGTATATAGTCTTACTATATTTTCCTGACTGAAGAATTACTGTTCCCTGCTTACTTGCTAGAGCAAGGCAAGATGAAATAGATGAGTGCCTTTGTTGTCAGTTCCAATAACTGGATTGCTGAATGTCACTATTACATCTCTCACTAATATCTAAATACAATTTCAGTGCTGGCTATAGAATGGACATCACACCTGGTCACCTGACTCTATGGTCCCCACACTACCCCCCTGACTAACAGTCGAGCCAGGATCTAATACATATGTGATACAACAGACACCTAGGACTTTGCTAAGGCATCTGGAGACTGTAAAATAATTCCAATACTTTCATCCTTCTGCAGAGACTAACCAGCCATTCTCTGGCATCCCAGGGTAGAAATAGCTCACCACTAAGGACAATAAGAGTCTAGGCCTTTTCCAGACATTACATCTCTGTCTGCATTCAGGTCTGTGAGGTCAAATCTTTATGGCCTAATCATGTAATTTAATTTCTGGCTATTTTTCTCAAGGTAAGCTGAGATGAGCTTAACCCCTTCCCTTCCAGCACACATTTCCTCAGTTCCAACAGTATAGACTGATATAAATGTATATTTCTTTTCTGTCCAGCAGGACCCACTGTTGATACATTTTTAACACAAGCAACTTTACAAATACATTTTTAACACAAGCATCTGTACAAATCAGGTTGATATACAAATGACATAAAATTCTTTTCAAAACTCCAGCTAGCTACACTGGCAAATGTTACACATGCACTGCCCTACTTTCTTTGGCACAGCTGACACTACTTCACCTCACATCAACAACAACAAAATCTTCCTACTGCTGCAGACACTAGTGAGTAATGAAACATGTCTTTTGAAGTATTAACAGCTGTTTTATTATACCTCAGGAAGCGAGAGTGTGTGTGGGAAGGTCTGCCAGTGCTCATAACAGAACTACACAATGGCAGTCCTTACAAAAACCTGGAATTTGTAGTTTTTTTTTTTTGGCTAGAGCTGTAAAATTTCTTTGAATGTCTTGTAACAGGCAAGGAGAGAAATATATATCATGATCATTCATAAATAAAATGCAAGCACTCCTGCTAAAGAAGGTGTGTAAGATGCCCGTGGCTCACACTGCCCTATTACTTTAATGGCCTAGGAGAAACATCATAATTTCCTTATGTCTAGTATGACTAATATAAAGGGTGCCTGAAATATATTCAGGAAAGAATACAAGAAAGCACTAAAACAGGGTCACATTAAAATGCTAGGCCCCATTGTTGGCCATTTTGTGGAAAAGTAAATTTTTATAAGAAGCACCCAGAGTTATTTTGCTGCATTAATATATCTCAGAAAACAACGACACAATGGAAAAAAACATATATTTTTTTTAGTTTCAAAGTGGATTTTTCTTTAATATTTTGCTGGTGGGACATTTGAATGGGCATATGGTTGATCTGAATTTTTGGACAGCCCTTTATTCTGGGAAGTTCTTCCTTTATTTTTTTAACCTCCTTGCCATTTTTTTATGCTTAGACCATTTTGTTTACTATTAAAGGAACCCATACTGGAAATGATCTATTGAACCTTGAAAAGGAAGGTTGAAAAATCTGTGCAACACACTGAAAATTAATTTATTACTTTTCTTATTTTTATCAAATGTTTTAAGGACCATCACAGAAGTGGGACCAAACAGTACCACTCTTTTGGGGGAAGAATTTAAAATCTCAGACTTGACATCCTCTACTAAATTTTGTGTATGTAACCAAGAAAATCTTCTCTTAACTGATCCAGTGGCAGCTGCTCTGAATATAGCAGGAGTGGAGTCATATGAACACCTCAAACAGCATTTACTTTCCTGAGATACAACAGCAATTAAAGAATTCAGAGAAGTTTTGATCTGTGAGAAGTAAGGAAAGCTGTTAACTTTTTCATATTTTCAAAAGAAGCAAGCAGGTATGTTGACATACGGGTCTCATTATTCAGAATTCTGAAAGCTGTAGTAGTAGAAGGATACACTTTCTTATCAATCTGTCAAAAGCTTTTAGATCTTTGCCAAAGTGTTAAAGTTAGCATTCACCAGATGTTTGGCTCCAGAAAGTTTAGTCATGGAAATAACTGCTGAATCTGATTTGTTATTAGAAGACAGATATCTACAAGGGTAACCTTATAAAACCTGCCAGACTGTTTATGGATGGGGATTAATTGTCAAGCATGCTGCAGGTTAAGAAAACATCCTTTATAGCTGGCAGTACAGGAGGAACACCTGCTCGCTGAGGAAATTTTATCTATAAAAAATCATAATATTTTTGCTGGAATACTGGAATTATACAAGGTCTTCAGTGAAATAACTCTTTCAATCTGGTTATCCTTTGAGAAAAAAAAACAACCCCTCAGAGTGAATCTGATTCTTCTTCCTGTGCTGTAAACATTGGGGAATTATAGTCCCAGTCAAAATCCTGCCCTTCTGACAGGGAATCAGTGTCAGACAGAGAGGAAAATCTTTTTTTTTTTTTTTTCAAATTCAGTGAAGAATCAGAACTTAAAGAATTAAAGGCTTGGAATAAGTTCTTGGCCAAACATAGCCATTCTTCCCTGTCTCTTTTATGTAAAACAGGAAAATAAATAGGTTGAACTTTTCATTTTCTAGGAGACCCCCCTCAGCAAATGATAGACTCCTGGAAGAGTCTCTTCCCCAGGAATTGGGCTCCTTTGGTCAGCTTATAGTAAAACATCACCCACTCCATTTTCTGAGATCAACAAGAGTGGTTCTTCCTTGCTTGACAAGGACACTTGAACAGCCACAGAGAATCTGCCTAATTTTCCAGTCCTTAGCAGCCTCTTGAGGAGCAACAGCAGAGGGATCGAAATAAGTCAATGTGTGGTTGGAAGTGCCTAATTTTGCCACTGCAGAGTCACTCATTAGTGGCTGAAGTACTGCGGAAGAAAACCTGACTACCAATGGATCCCAAAAAACTTTCTTGCAGATGAGGAGGGAGAAATGGAAGCCTTCTCCATGGTTACATAAAGAAAGTGCCTGAAAAGTGGACTGAAGGAGCAAGAAAGCATCAGTGAACTTTCTGAGGAAAATGATAGTTTAAAAGCAATCTTTTGTGGGGCAGCCCATCAAAACACTAGAACAAGCCCATATTACTACACATACAATAAAGTTAACATTTTGTAGAAAAAAATGATTTTTAAAACAGTCCAGCTTAACAAAAAGCTAAACTTCTTAGACTTTTTTTTAAGTGAGAAACACTAAAAGCACATTTCCTAGTTTGAATAACAACTCTTCTGCCAAAAAAAGTAAAATTATTTTTCAGAAAAGGATAGTAAAGTGGAAGGTTTACCCCAGAAGGCTACATATCTACCCAGTCTTGATGAAGCACTACCCAACAGTTAATTACTCAAAGCCCAAAGTAAGCGCATTCTTCAATGGCAAGAAAAGTTTAAATAGTTGTCTCTTTATCACTCCCTTTTTACAGCTTTCCTCAAGCCCTTCAATGGTTAGGGTTTGTAGAAGGTGCACCAAAATGTTGAATGCTCACATGATGTTGTATCCTTGGCAGAGGATAACCCATGCAGCTTAGGCTACTGAAAACGTGATCTAATAATGAACAGCAGTGGAACTAGAATGAGGGGAGAAAGTCACAAGAGTCTCAGTGGCCTGGTACTGACGAGATGGGACACCAGACTGTGTGGCCACAGCCCTTAACTTAACATGGCTGCCAAGAGAATGACAGGAGAGGGAATCAATCTGAACAAAACTGGTCAAGAGCTCAAGGCAAGATAGACAGCAAAAGAGAGAGAGAAGGGAAAGCATCCCAGTCTTGTGAATCAACCACAGTAGTACCAATGTAGTTGTTTTTGCTAAACCATCATTTTTACATTACTTTTTGGGACAGGCAGGGCCTCAGTAATCTGGTGACCTGGAAAGAAGTGACATGCCATAAAAGAAAGCCACCTCTTAACTTTAATATGGAAGAAGGAGGAAAAAGCTCATGGTTCACTGAGTGGAGGGAAGTAATAGGTTTTGGAGAGGCAGAAGGCAGAGTACTAACCAAAAATCTCTTGGGGCAGACAAGAACAGCTTCACAGAATGAAGCTTAAGAAGTTGCTTCCATATTTTTATAGTAACATGATTAAATTCCTTACAAAGGGAATATATGTGAGGATTATTGGCTTCATCCAAGTGATATAAGCTTTTGGTATGTCTGTCATCACTAAGGACATTCCAGCTGCAGGCATGCCTGTGAAAAACAGCACTTGACATTTTGGAGAAAGAAAGGTACATTCGACAGAGTAGAAAAAGACAAAAACTGACAAGAACTTTTGTTAAAATGAAGATAAAGGATTACTGGAAGAAATAATCCATTAAATAGAGTGAAAAACAAAGGATTTTTACTCATAAAAGTTGAATTTTTAGTTTAGCAATCCAAAGCAGTTTTGGGCTGTTATTAATCACTTTTTTCTGACACATGGCAAAGATATGTTTAAACAGAAAGGACTATTAAAATAGGTGGAAGGAAAGGGTATTCATGGAAGTGTTTAAGTGGACACAGGACAGGTGGAGGAGGAGGAAGAGAGTGAAAGCTGACACTTAAATGCACTTAAAAGGCATCATAGGCAGGATGTCTCTTTCTGAGACCAGATAAATGGAATGCAAAAATTTTGATGCAAGATACTTTTGTACATATTAAACAATTAATAACAAATACATCTATTTTTGTGTTTGTGTGTGTGTGTATGTGTGTGTGTGTGTGTGTGTGTGTGTGTGTGGTAGTGGTAACTAAAGAACTGATAAAAGCAGCTCTCCAGAATGGTAAACATGTATGCTATAAATCAAGCTTTACACATTTCTTTAAAAATATGATAAAGCCCACGAAATATAAATTGATGCATTACTGAGAGAAGGAAAAAAATAAAATTGCATCAAGACATGTACAATGCAAGCATGTCAGATCAGGAGGTTGGCAAAGATGCACAAAATTTGGAAACATTTTCTTTGTAACAAAAACAGGATGTTGGTGAGTTGGAAACAACTGTGGAATACAGGCAGTATGGAGGGCAAATTATTTTGTGGGTAGGAAATGACACCTGCTCTAGAATAGAAATAAAAAAAATGAAGAAATAAAAATTCTATATGTAACATTAGAAGTACCGGGAAGGGTAGCAATATATGATAACAAAATGAGACAAAAAATATAGAAGATTACTAGCAATTTACGAGCACTGAAATATTACTGGGAGAAAACAGCTGTTTGAAGAAATAAAAAAGTGCGTTAGTAAATTGCATGTCAATTGTGATGGTAGGTGATTTTAACTGCAACCTGAAGAAGGGGGGGTAATAAATGATACTAAGATGCTATAGGAATTAATAAAATGTGGTAATTTTAAACATAAGAATAGAAAAATAGATATTTAAAAGGGGCATTTTTAAGACTGAAATCCATAATAAAGTTTACTCTCAAGAGATGAAAGAAATAATGGGGAAAGTACAGATGGGAGAGTTTTCGGATCACAAAACAGTATAGGCTAGAATAAAGGAAGATGGAGAAATAAGTTGAGAAAAGGGATGAAGAGATTAACTGCAATGTTTAAAAGTAAGGAAGAAATGATAAGATAAAGAAAGAAATATTTTGGGAAGCTCATATGAAAATGAAACCATTTCATAAATATCGGACAGTGGTGGACAATCTATAAACAAAAGTATAAAAATATATTTAGAAGTGGAAAGAACAACAAAAAAGAAATAAGATGACATGTAAAGAAAGTTTACAGAATTATGACAGATAGAAGAAGGAAGTGGCAACATAAGTAAAAATGATAAGTATGTGGAGGTATCTTCTTATTTAGAAAAAGTACAATGAGAGAAGAAAGGATGAATACCATCTTAGATGGCAAAGGAGATAAAATACAAACAAATATTATGGAGGTGGAAGAGAATTTTTAAGAAAAAATGGAAGGGCAAGAAGAATGGAACATGAAAAAATATCTACAAAAGTAAAGAATATTTTACAAGATAATATGACAATAGAAGAATTAGAGAAAGTGGCAAAAAGGTAAGAATAAATCAACTTCAGGATTGGATGGTATGACTATTATAAGGAAATGAATAAAGATGAAAGAGCATTTTTTAAATATTAAATAAACAGATGAAAGAAGGTAGAATACAAGAAGGCAGATGTGGAATGATAATATTTATATGTGAAAAGGATGAAAATAGAGAGATAAAAATATGGGAGGCTTATAACACTATGGAATACCAACTAAAATATTTATGAAAGTACTATAAAAAGGATGGGGAAAGTACTGGATGATGTAGTAGGAGAAGGGATCTATGGTATAAAAGGAAGAGATGTGAAAGAAATGTTAATTATAGTGAAAGTAGTAGTAAGGGATGACACTGAAAGAAAATAAAGTACAACTGATAGCCTTTAATAAAGTGAGCCAAGAAGCAATGGGGCAGAGTTTAGAGGCATGTTGCATAGGGGAAAAAATATTAATGCAATAAAGAAGTGAGGCAAAATATGAGATGGAAGGAAATGTTATATTACCAATATGTATGACGTGCAGATGATTTAATTCTAATGACAAAAAACAAGGGATGGATAAGTGAAGTTGTAATAAGGATCAAAAAGCTGTTAAAAATGAAGTCTATGGGATTTGCTGAAAAAAAAAAAATTTGATATATTTCATAAGAAAGAAAATAAAGATTTTGGGAGTGACATTTGGCGAGTATGGACATATAATAAGTCAGTGGTGAGAGATACTGGTATAAATTAAAAATATTGATAATGTGATAGAACATTTTATAGAACTTCAAAAAAGGCATATATGATGAAAACTTACAGATTAAGAAAATAGCACATTTAGGGGAATATATACATGTTTCCCACGCAAATGGAAAAATAGTTAGAGATTATGTTTGCTTCATCTTGGTCTCAAGACTGAACAGAGAGAGAAGATTAATAACTTATAACAAAAGAGAAGAACACTGCTTACATTTAAAAAATCCAGTGGTGCACAGCATGTATGTATTTATTTTGGGTAATGTGAAAGCTAAAAGAAAAACAAAAAAAAGAATGATATGCAAGATGTTATATAAAAAAGATATAATGTATGGGAGGAAAATACAGAGAAAAGAAGGCAGGATGGAAGAAAAAGAATATGAGAATAAAAGGTAATTATGGAAGTTAAAAGTAAGTGAGACTAATTGGAAAATAAAAGAATAGTATAGTATGATTTAAGAAAAAAACTGCTATAACCATGGAATGAATTAGAAGATGAAAAAAGCCATCAAAATATAAAAGAAAAAAGGTTTGAAATTTTTTATGAAGCAGAGGAATTTTTTTTGTGGAGAATTTTATTAGACAAGTTCAAGTAAAAGGATATATGAAATATAATGTGATGGAAGAAAAAAAACGTGTTGACTGCAATGAAGAACAAATAAAACATTGGGGGGACTGTAAAAAGAATAAAGAATTGTTGGAAAAGTTTAAATAAGAATATAGATGGGAAGGATTTAAATACATAAATACGAATATGTTATATGGAAGTATGATGAACTAAAGAAATGAAATATTGATGCAAAGTACTGCCTGTAATAATGTGGGTGCTGTGAAAAAAAAAAGATTTGGGAATTTTGGGAATTTATTATGTAACACTAAAATTGGAAGAGGATGATATATTAGCTGAAATAAGAAGATGGATGTTGAAAAAAATGGCAGAGGCAAAGAGGATACATTTAAAAGAAAAAAAATGAAAAAGAGAATTTAGTTGAGTTCATTTGTGTTAATAACTTGTAAACAATTTAAGTATGAATGTAAAAAAAATAATTGATTTAAAGTTTTTATACAGTATAAAATGAATGTATATGTTAATAAAATACCCCTACTCATTTTCTGATAAACACCATGTGAGATTTTACATTTAAATGAGCTACCACAAACTCAGGCAGATGGGACCTCAGCTTAACATTTATGAAAGATGGCACACTCAGGAGTGCAGTACCCCTTGCTTGTTGCACTGTATGGTTAATACTGGGAAATCACTCCAAGTACCTGGTGTAGGAATAGATACCCCAGCTTTCATAACTGTTATATTCATAATTTTGCATGGAAATAAATAAAATTTATCACTTACAGACCATTGCATTGTGATCGCAAAGAACATGTTCCAACCTGTCCCTACATCCCTCATCTGTACCCTCCTACAAAAACTCAAACCCTCTAGCCCCTCTGCAGACCTACTACCTGCTCAGTATCTTCAAATTGCAGCCAAAGTAATTGCTTACCCTATCTCAATCCTAATTAACAGAACCATAAAAGAAGGTACTATCCCATCCATCTGGAAAATCTCACATATCATCCCCCTTCATAAGGGTGGAAACTCAACAGAACTTTCGTCCAATTGTCCTACTTTCTCCCTTAGCTAAAATCATGGAAAAATGCATCCACCGCCAACTATTTGACCACCTCCTACTAAATGGACTACTAGCTCACTCTCAGCATGGCGTTCGTCCCTTCCATAGCACTACTACTGCCTTCTTTCATTTACTGATCACATCAACAAAAACCGTAACAATAACATCCTTTCATCTGCTGTCTTTATTGAACTTTCAAAAGCATTCGACATGGTTAATCATCATATTCTCTTGAATCTTCTGAAATCACTCTCACTTGACACTCAAGCACTACAGTGGTTCAAGTCTTACTTAGATAATCGGAAACAGGCAGTGTTCTGGGAAAACACTCTATCCTCCCCCCTCTTCCGGTCTCCCTTGTTGTACCCCAAGGATCTATTCTAGGTCCTCTTCTATTCTCAATCTTTATCAATGATCTAGCTTCTAGTATTCCCCAAGCTGTAACCATACAACATGCTGATGATTCCACTTTAGTCTCCTCAGCCACAAGCCCAGCTGAACTTCAGACCCTCACCCAAAATGTCTTTGAGCTTGTAGAAGACTGTTTTTTTACAGCGATGTCTCCTCCTTAACCCTAAAAAGACTAAACTACTGCTATTTACTCTAACACAAAAATCTACTCCACTTCATTTCTCTATTAAATCCAAAAACGGCACAGTCATATCTCCTGACACAAGAACCAAACTTTTAGGGGTTACTATTGACCATAGCATTAACTATGATACTCATATTAATACCACAATAAAATCGATAAAAAACTTGGCTCCCTCTAAAAAATCAAGCCCTTCCTCAATCCTACAGCCAGAACTACCATTGCCCACACCCACCTTATCTCTACTCTCTTCTATGCCTCACCTATATATACTAATCTCTCTAAAACTAACCTGAACAAGTTGACTATCAACTATAACAGTATAGCCAGATTTGCTACCAGCTCCCCATTTAGAACACACCACTGCCTAAATTTAAAACAACTCGGTTGGCTTGAACTGCACAATCAGTTTTTATTTCAGCAACTAATTATCACCCAAAAAATCCATTATCCAGATAAAACACCAGTTCTTACAAATCTCATCAGTCCATATAAAAATCTTTCTAACCTTCGCTCATCTAATCAACTATTAGTATCTACACATAAATTCAACAATAAAGCAGGTGACTCCCTTTTCTCCTATACAGTGGGGAAAAGCTGGAACCTACTTCCTGGTGACCTCACTAATATCTCCTCTACTTCACTTTTCAAAAAGAAACTTAAACTTCATCTTACTAGCCACTGGCTCTGTCCCTGCAGCAACCCTGACTAAAACGTTCTCCTCCTGTTACATCACCATGTAACTTTTTCTTAGCTATTCCACCTTATATCCTTCATATTTTAAAGGTCACTTTACCTGAAAGTTGGACTTAGTTTATCCAGCTAGACTTAATACATACACCTCCTACTTCCTGCTCTACTTGAAGCTCAGCTTCACTTTACTTCTCTCTCCTATTCCTCTTTATATTCTCCTCTATTACTTGTCTCTTTCCCAACTCCTTACTTAGACCTTATTCTAATAATTTCCCTCTTCCTTCTTGTTACTCTTCTTCTATATATAAAAAAACAAAAAAAAAAAATAGATTCTAACTTGAAAATAAGGGATGTGGTATTTTATCTGTATTTTATCTTATCTAAACTTTAATATATCTGTCACTGAAGTTAAATGCTTTGTAACTATAATTTGTTTTTAAATTTGTCTGTTTTTTGTGGAGCTTTTCTCCCCAGGCTTCTACTGAAAATGGACATATATCCAGCTAGACTAGCCCGGTCAACAAATGTTAAATAAATAAAATAAATAAATAAATGTTTATTCAAGGAATCATGAGAATGCTTCATATTTCACTTATCTGACCAGTTGTTGAACGTAATCTGAAGCACACATTTGTGTGTGTATATTTGTATATACACAGGTGCATGTGTGTATGTATGACTACATAAACACTCATACTTCCCTTTGGTAAAAACTCTGTACCCATAAACTACCACATAGGCAGCAATCTACTTAACACCGAATGCATGATAAGAGACCTTGGGACCCAGGTGGACAGTAATCTCTCCTTTGATAGTCACATCACCACAGTAGTCAGGAAGCCCTTCTACGTGGCACACCTCATCATAAAAGGGTTCTCATCCAGGAAAAAAAGAGGTAATTTTTCCCCCTCTACTCGTCACTCATTAGACCCATTACAGAGTACAACGCTCCTTTTGGAATGTACCTCACAAGACATCTGCAGCAGCTGGAAAGGCCACAGAAGTACCTCACAAAGAGGATTACTGGCCTCAAACAAATGCTCTACACTGACTGCCTCAAAAAAGTCCAGCTTTACTCCGTAACATATCGCCTACTCCGAGGTGATCTCTGCCTAACATATAAAGCTATGTCAAACCCAGAGCCGTTGGACATGCTACACCTAAAGAAATCCCAATCTCTCCGAGCTACATGCTCTAGGGACCTAAACCATGTCACCACAATAAACAGGACACGCTGGAGGGATAGATTCCTGTCCCAGAGACTTCCTATACTCTGGAACAAGCTACCCATCTATGTCAAGCAAAGTTCTTCATTAGCACTCTTCAAGAAAAATCTTGATGAGTGGATGGGAAATAGGAAATACACCCCGGGGATCACTTCTGTGTCTCTGCTGGACAGTGGCACAGGAAAATAACTTTCTTGGGTGGCGTAAGCTATAGAACCTTGTTGGCTAGGCTTACGTAGGCCCTTGGGCCGATATCCTAGTACCTACCTATGAACCTGTTTGCAAGATGAAGCACACAGTGCAACCCACATGAATAGATATATCTATATCAATATCTGTATCCATTTGTATCTATCTATACACACGTATGCAAACAGCATTTCATATTTATATATATATATATATATATATATATATATATATATATATATATATATATATATACACACACACACACAGCTATGAGTTGCAAACTTCAAATCATTGAGAAAAAAACATGTTAAGGCAAAGTGGTATTTTCACAGCTTTTTAGGTAGATAGCAATAACATTGAGCTCTGCTGCCACAAAATGAGGTCAGATGGGACTTCTGACTTCACATCCTTCAGTAAATACATGCCAATGCAATACTTTCTATTATGGTACCATTCTAAGTGCATACGTTTCTTCTCACATTTTTTAGCTTTACCCTATATTCTTGCACTCAAAGTATGTAAGGGATGCAAAAACAGGAAAAAATGCTTACTACTACAGCAACAAGTGGACTGTTCTATATAAACAATTGTGAGAAAATACATGAACTGAACTTGTGGTGACCAAATCCAGTCCAGTCTGCCTGAAATCAGATTGTCTTGTCCTCTGATGATGTCTTTGCAGATCTGGACAAAATGGACAGACTTGGATTGGAAAATACTGCTTTTAGATCAAATCAATATGTTTACCATAAGTAAAATGAAATGCTTAATTTTTAACCAGCACTTTATTACCAGTGATACTTACCAAGATTTAAGCACTGCAGGAGATTGCAACAGCATTCAGCATGCCATTGTGTGGCTGCTGAGAGATCAACCAGGCAAAGCAAAGAAAAGATAAGAAAAAATATATCTTAACTAATGATTTTGTAATAACAGCAATTTTTAAATGGCTTGCAGTTAAAGCTAAACAATCATGGAGTTTAGCATCCCTAATTGTTCAGTACAGGGGAATAGTTTAAATTTTTGTAGGCAGCGCTGACTGGAGCTGTACCCATGAAATGGATGGCTTTTGTTTCAGAACTCTCACTAGAAGTGTGGATCAGACACTGGAAGGCTAGTGCTTTATGTGTAGATGGGTGCTACAGAAGGGCTGTGGCATTTCCAGCTTGCTACAGGTATAGCAAGGCTAACAGTCTAGGCAGAGGTTGCTTGGGTCTGACTTGAGAAGTCAGCTTCACAAGCTGGAATGGCTCTGACAGAAATCAGTGCAAATGAGATTGCTGGCTCAACAATGATTACATTTCAATAAGTTGTAGAAGGAAGTAATAAACCTAGTTAATCTGCCCTTTTAAGTGACTTAACATTCTACCTTCCTTACACCCCAACTTCTGCCTTATCCTTTTTCTACCAGCATCATGTCTTTTTGAATACGTCTGTGGATTGCCTCTCCACCACATACTCAGGCAGTCTATTCCATTGGGCCAAATCCTCTCAAAGAAAAAAACTTTCACAGCTACAATTTGATTGCCTGTGCCTTTCTCTTCTCCCACTATCCACCATATTTAGAATTCTGCATCACATCTTCCTGACACAATCTTGTGTATCAATATTATGCCCCTCTCTTACTCTTTCAGTCTCAAGAGAGAGCTCATCTAGCCTCGGATTATATTACTTTCCCTTCATACCCGGCAGTTTTCTGGTAGTTTTCCTCTGAATTGCTTTCAGCAGTTTGATGTGTTTTTTCCTTATATGGCCTCCAGAACTGCATGCATGAATGCATTTTGTCCAAGGTCCTGTTCAGTGAAAGCATTATATTTTTGCTTCTGGAAACTATTTTCTGGGGATACATCTCAGAATTCTGTTTGCTGCAGTCACTGCATTCTCACTCTACTGCTGATGGCACAAGCCAGGTATCATCAACATCCCTATATCCTTTTCCCACTGTATTAAAAATGACTTCCACCCCCCAGGAAAGCTGATATTTCACATTGGAGATGGCATGACTTAATTTCAGTACTTTGCATTTGTTTGCAATGAACCTCCACTGCCACTGTTCTTCCCACATGGTCATCTTCTCCAACTCCTTCAGTAGACTTTTCCCACTCATCCCCCACTGCTGCACTCATGCTTTTCACAACTAAGGAGGTTGATCTTGTTTCCTCTTTCCTCACATATGAGTCCAAAATGAACAACTCAGAGTACCGAAGCTAACTTCTGATAGTGTCCCTCTCACTACAACCCTGTGACTCCTACCATTCAACCATGTAAATCAGTCCCATTTGAGACATTGTCAAACAACTTGTTGAATTTGAAGTAAAATGTTGCATGGTACTGCTCTGTAAAATTAATCATCACTCAATCATAAAACTTGATAGGGTTTGGGTTTGACTGACAACTCCTTTTGCCAGTGAAATGGGATGGTTGCCACGTAGAATGGTACCAACCTTCTGCTTAGGATTTTTTCTGTTACCTTCTCTGCTGCTATGATAACAGCTTGTGCTTAACTGGAATTTTTCTTTTCCTCTCCTCATACAGTGATACCATGACAGTTGTTTTGAAGACCTTAGGTGTTTCTTCACAACCCAATGATCTGTTAGGATGGCGGTCTTCCAACAGACTGGCTAATTTCTGAGGACACTGGAAGTCAGCCCATCTGGTCATCATGCTCCATCTCCACTTAGGTTTGCCTGTTTCTTCTAAACTTCCTCCTCCTTCTTGGTCCTGGTACCTGTCCACAGCTATTTTGTACTGCCACCCTCGCAGCATGGCACCTTTCCCTTCATGAAGACTATGTCAAAACTATTCATTCAGTACCCCTGGCTTCCACCAGTCATCTGCGATTCCCCCTCCCATCTTTGCTCTGTCTGTCTGGTTTGTCCTTCACTTCCCGCCTCCTGCTATGTATCTGAAAAGGCCCTTTGTTCCCTGACATCAATGCCAAAAACTGAATTGGTGTCAAGGCATTCATGCTCCACAGTATTGCACAAACTAGTTTCTGTAGCAAACAACTGGATTCATTACATAAATAAGTATGATATATGTATCTATCAAACGTTTTTGATACTGTAGTTAAAGACCTTAATATTTTATTTATTGATTGATATTTTTTACCAAGAAAGTCTGACTGGGTAGGTACCTATTTTCAGTGGAGACCTGGGAAGAAAAGCTCCAAAGTATTACAAAAACATTTTAACAATAATAATTTTACAATCTCCAAAAATAATACAAAACATCTACAGTTTAAACAATAATACCGAATTAAACATAATGTGAAAATATTGGTTAAGAAAGATACAACTTGTATAACAATGATTTAATATTTAGAGAAATTGTAGCCAGTTTACAAAGAAATTAAATGTAAGGTAGTATTCTACAAACATGTATTGCAATATCAGGTTTGAGAAAAAAACAATCAGAGGAGAGAAGCTCATAAAAATAAGGAGGTGAGTGCAGAGGGAAGAGTATGGAGGTGTAAGGTATGAACAATTTGGTCATATTTAGGGATATCATTTATCTATGTCTACTTAGTTTAGTATGAGTGCTGTACTACACATACACTGATATACTTCTGTGGTGAACTTTACACCAGCTGTTCTTCCAATAGTACTGATGACTAATACAGACTATGTGTTAAGGTCCTGGCTATAAATGCTACACTTTTCCTTGAGTTATCATTTGTTGTTTTTACTTATTCACTTCCAATGTATTTGTATAAGCTAAACAAGTTCCCTGGGAGGTCAAAGTTGAAAGAATTAAATCATAAATATGCAGTTATATACAATAGAAAGATGACCTAACACTGTCTGGATTTGTAATGTGCTTTTTATATATTACACAAAATGAGAAGGAAAACTGAGACATCTGTTGAAGATGTTAAAACAACTGCTGTATAATGCCTAAAATTAGGTGCTTTATGACCTTCTTCTTCTTCTTTCGGCTTTTCCCGGTTAGGGGTCGCCACAGCGGATCACCTGACCGCTCATGATTGGCAGTGGAGTTTTACGGTGTCGAGTTACCAGCCCGGCGCCCAACCTTCCACAGAAGGCACATACATGCACGCACGCACTCACACCTAGGGCCAATTTAGAGTGTCCAATCCACCTACAGCATGTCTTTGGGGGAGGAAACTGGAGCACCCGGAGGAAACCCACACGGCCACAGGGAGGACAGGCAGACTCTGCACAGAAGGCACCCCAGCTAAGGATCGAACCAGAGAACCTCTTGCTGTGAGGCAGCAATGCTAACCGCTGCACCACCGTGGCCACCCTTTCTATAAAATTTGACCAATTGATGATTTTAATGTTTAACCAGTTTTGTGAAATATATAATTTTAGAGTAGAGATGCGGTGATGATTAGTACATCTAAATGACCTTTGTGGATGTTTGTTGTGGGGAAATTTTATATTGCTAACCTACGATGTACGTTACTAATACACAGTATATATATATATATATATTTTTTTATCATAATTATTAATATTTTTGTACATATTTACATGTCCAAAATTTGTGTATAATTTCAGCATTATTTTACAGGCTTCACAACGAGAAGTGGTGGAGTAATAGGTGTTTGTTTAATGGATATGAGATAAGCGTTACTAACTTTTTAGGGGTATATATTAAATGCTATATTGTATTCACTCTTTCACACTAATATCCCATTTGATATTAGCATTAATCACCAAAGTGAGGAGTACATATATTTACTTTTAAATTTATTTTTAAACACCAGTTTGTAAGCTTTAGAAAGTGCTTTATTCTGTGTTCATGTGCATAAGAACTCTTGAAAAAAAATAATTTTAGGTAACGGGTCATAATGAAATGCAAATTTAGCATCTATGTAGTAAATAATTTGGTTTAAAATAGTGATCCTTTGAGTAAATGTAATTTTTGTTGTATGTATTCTGCTGAACTTAACTCAGTTGATATATATAAAGTCCCAGACTTGTTTATGTTTGATTAATGGTAAGTTTGATAAATCAAGCAATCGGTTATTTGACTTGATATCTGGGTTTTGGTTAATGGGTTGTCATAAATTAAAACAATCTTTTAAATCCAAACATGGCACTAATTTCTGAATGTCTTTTAATAGTTCATTGAAAAGGTGGTTAATTTTTAAGCTTTTTGCATTACCTATATTTAAAAAGGGAATATGTGATTGCCATATAATTGCCCAGGCAGAAGCCCATTTATCTTAGTAATATCTACATATATAGCAAGTCAAAGTCATTATTCTCTGGTTATTTGATAGTAAAAATGGAAATCTGGTAAGTCCAGGCTATCATTAGATTTTGGAGTAATTAGAAAGAGCACTACAGATGCGATGTTAGATGTGTTGATGGAGAAGTATAGAGAAGGTCAGAAGGAGTTGCAGTGTCTTTGTGGACTTAGAGAAAGCATATAGCAGAGGTGCCTAGAGCAGAGTTGTGGTATTGTATGAGGAAGCCGGGAGTGGCAGAAAAGTATGTAAGACTGTACAGGGTATGTATGAGGGTAGTGTGGTAAGTTTTGCAGTGGGAGTGGCAGATGCGTTTAAGTTGGTGGTGGGATTACATCAAGGGTCAGCTTTGAGCCCTTTATTTTTTGTACTGGTGATGGACAAGTTGATAGACTTGAAGAGACAGGAGTCCCCGTGGACTATGATGTTTGCAGATGACATTGTGATCTGTAGCAAGAGTAGGAACCAGGTTGAGGAGACCCTGGAGTGATGGAGATATGCTCTAGAGAGGAGAGGAATGAACATCAGCAGGACTTAGACTGAATATATGTGTGGGAATGAGAAGGAGGATGGATGAATGGTGAGGATGCAGGAGTAGAGGTGCTGAAGGTGAATGAGTTTAAATACTTGGGACCAACAGTTCAGAGTAATGGTGTATGTGAAAGAGAGGTGAGAAAGAGAGTACAGGCAGGCTGGAGTGGGTGGAGACATGTGTCAGGAGTTATTTTTGACAGATAGGTAGCAGTTAGTGTGAAAGGGAAAGTCTACAAGAGGGCAGTTAGACCAGATATGTTATATGGGTTGGAGATGGTGGCATTGACAAAAAAAGCAGGAGTCAGAGCTGGAGCTGGCAGAGTTAAAGATGTTAAGATTTGCACTAGGTGTGACTAGGATGGACAAGATTAGGAATCAGTATATTAAAGGGTCAGCTCAGGTTGGAAGGTTTGGAAACAAAGCCAGAGAGGTGAGATTGCATTGGTTTGGACATGTGCTGAGGAGGGAGTCTGGGTATATTGGGAAAAGGATGCCAAGGACAGAGCTGCCAGGTAAGAGGAAAAAAGGAAGGCCTAAGAAAAGGTTTATGGATGTGGTGAGAAAGGACATGCAGGTGGTTGGTGTGACAGAGCAAGATGCAGAGGGCAAGAAGAAATAAAAACAGACGATCCGCTGTGTTGACCCCTAATGGGAACAGCCAAAAGAAGTAGTAGTAGTTTATTATATTTGATCCTTACTGATTTTGGAGATCTGATGATTCTACCTTATCCAAGAATTTAGCAGAGAGTTATTTATTGATCTAAACTGAAACAGAATTTTAGGTAGGATGTTCTTTTTTTCATGACAATTTTAGTAAAAAAAGAAAATTTCATATTAAACCATATTTGTAGATCATTTTGAATTGATATCTAACACGAGTCACTATTGAAAGACAATCCTAAATAATTGCATGAATACTTAAATTGCAAACCATTTAAGCTATTAGAATCAATAAAGTTATAATTTACAGTTAGTGGGAATTAAAATGGTCTCCCAATACTGATTATATATCCTGTGAATGAAGAAAAGGACTTGACTGTATTTAATATTTTAGGGAGATCATTATTAGGATAGTTCAGATATATGTTAACATCATGTACAAATGCACTGAAAGGGATTTTTAAACCCACTTTAAGATGGAATGTTTAATGATTTCTGTAGTAAGTTTAAAGATAAAGGTTCTCCCTTTCTTCCCCCCCTCTCTGTATGTATGTATGTGTATATATATATATATATATATATATATATATATATATATATATATATATATATATTTATTTATTTAAAAAAAAAACTAAATAATGAAAAAAGAACATACGAAGGTGTAATCCAAGCCGGGATTGTTTTATTTAGCGCTTTCGTCAACAATTACTTATGATTTCTTCAGAATCATATCAGTCATTTATTTAATAGTTCTTCCAAGCTTTTCTAAGTGTTGTATGACAAAGTGATTCTTCTTGACTTCGATCTAATGCTGATAAGTTCCAAATGGAAAATTTCAATGGCAATGTTCTTGAATTCCTTGAAAGGAATAGATTTTATTTTTCCAGTTTCTTGTTATTGTTTTCCTTGTAATCATTTATATACTCCACAGTTTTGGAAACTTAACTCTTTTGCCACAATCAGGGATTGCAGTGTTGAAAACAACCAGTGACTTAGTTAAGGTAAATTTAACTGTGAACAGAGCCTGTAAAAAAGTATTAATCTCCTTCCAAAATGGTTTAAGTACAATACATTCAAAAAATATATGTTCCCAATCAGCTTTGAGATCTGATTCACATCTCCAACAGCCCATTCTGCTTTTATATATTATTTCCACTCTATGAGGGATAAAAAAGATATATGCAAAAATTTCCATGAAAACACTTTCCAATGTAGTAAAATAGTGTTTTTTCTGGTTGATGTCAACATTTGTTTTTTGTCCTCATCAGTGGGAGGTTTATTATTTATGATTTTAAAGTAATTAGTGTAACTTTCTTTGTTATATTCCAACTCTTTTTAATTACTTTATATATTTGTGATAAAAGTTCTTTTCTAGACATTTTCTGATGTACCACAACAGATGCTAATTCAATCAAATTAGGAAAAAAATTCTCACTGATGGTTGCATAACTTTGATTCTACTGTCAACATATTGTCTACAGTTTTGTACATGTAACCATAGTTCATTGTCCAAATCAAATCTATCAATTATGTATTGGACAGAGTACAGATTTCCTTTATTCATTAATTGTGACCAACATATCAAGTTATTTCTCTCAAAGGTACTCATTACAGACACATTTAAAGCAGGGATGTTATTCTGAGTATAAGTTTTGGAAAAATAAAAAAAAACATGCTTCATACTTTGGATTTCTACATATAAACTTCTAAAAAGTGTTTAGTACAACATTAATGTAATCAGAATTGACCAATTAGAATTGTTTAACATGTTTCTTTAATATCCAGAACAAAAACTTCTTTGAGTTTAAATACTGACTAAAATATGTAGGTAAGTTAGACTGCATCCAGGAGTTTCCTGAATTTCTTTCTACATGGCAGTATAACAACTATTAGACCAAAGAACTACTGTTTTAATAACAGAGGATAAGGAATATAATTCAAAATCTGGTAATGCAATGCCACCCAAAGACCAATCTCTAATATAATGTGTTAAAACAATTCCAGGTTTGTTAGTGTACCAAAAATTTTTAATATTAATGAACTGAATTTCTTTATAAAACTTTTGGAAGGGGTAAAGATAATGATTCTACTATAAGACTTCTGGTAGTAAGATAGCTTTAATTATGGAAAGTCTTTTGTCCCTGACAAAAAAAATATTTGTTCCAGTTGTTCATAAGACTGATTACTGAAGTTATACTTTCACCAAATCTATTTTATTGAGATTTTCTGCAATAAATATTCCTAAATATTTTATCTTTTTTCTTTAACAATATATTAGTTTTTTGTCAATGCCTTTATTATTATAATGCATAGTTTTTTTTTTGTTCTCATTAAAAAGTACAGATTTCTTCTGGAAGCTGTTTATTAGACTAAAGAGAGTTAATAGTGAAGATTTGCATTCATTTAATGTTAATAACATATCGTCTGCAAATAACTGAATTTTAGAGGTTAAAGTTTCCTTTATATGAACACCTTTGATGTCTGTTGCATATGAATTAGTATGTTTGTGTCTTTCGGCTTTTCCCAGTTAGGGGTCGTCACAGAGGAACTCCGGTCAGCTAATGATTGGTAGCTGATTTTTACGTGCCGAGTTACCAGCCCTGATGCACAACCTTCAACGAAGGTACGCCCGTTCACGCATGTCTCCACACAGAAGACGTTCTAGCTGAGAATCGAACCGGACAGCGTCTTACTGTGAGGCGACAACGCTACCGCAGAAGTTTAATAAGTTGTACAAAATTACTTGAGAAGTTACATTCTTTTAATACTAATGAAAGATAGTTCCAATTAACTGAATCAAATGTGCTATTAATATCGAAACTTAATATGGTTAAACTTTCTTTTTTCCTATTTGCCTAATCAAGTAAAGTCCAGTCAAAGAAAACTTTGTCATTCAGAACTACACAGCAGTGTAGCTGAACGAATTACAATGCTTCATTCTCAATGCTGGTAACAGTTGCATATACAGATAGAAAAAAAAAAAATAAAATATCACAGTAGAAATTTAATAAGTAGCAATTTGTAAGTAAAGTAGGACAGCAGTGACCCATATCCATCCCAGAATAGGAGACAAGGAACAATATGAAGGTAATATTGTCAAAGTAAAATATTTCCAAAGAGTTCAACAGTCTAACAGAGAGCAGAAAGAAACTGTTTTTTAGTCTAGTGGTCTTACAATGCAGGCTTCTGTATCTCCTGCCAGAGGACAGGTGAGTGTACAGATCATTGGCAGGATGTGTTGGATCGCTGAAAATCTTTTTGGCCCTGTCTATGCAACGGCATTTGTGTAGATCTTCCAGAGGAGTAAGGGAGGTGCCAATGATTCTTTCTGCTGGCCTTACAACTCTCTTGAGAGCCTTCCAATCTGGATTATTACAGCTCCCATACCATGTTGGTCAGGACTCTTTCAATGGTGCCCCTATAAAATGTCTGAAGTATGGAGCTTGGTAATTTTGCCTTCCTACGTTTCCTTAGAAAGTGCAAGCACTGCTGAGCTTTTTTGACTGTGCTGGATACATTGACTGACCAGGATAACTTCTCCGTGAGATGAAGACACAAGAACTTTGTACTCTTGACCCTTTCCACTGTCATCCTTTCATCACTAGAGGTTTGTGTGGTACTTGAGATCTTCTGAAATCAACAATCAACTCCTTTGTCTTGTTGACATTCAGTGCTAGATTGTTGCTGTCACACGAGATCAATTTTGTTCCTGTAGGCCTCCTCTTCTCCATCTTTGACCAGGCCTATAACAGTGGTGTCATCCGCGAATCTGATGATCCTATTCGTCTCATGTGTGGCCATGCAGTCATGTGTCACCAGAGTGAAAAGTAGTGGGCTTAAGACACACCCCTGTGGTACTCCTGTGTTCAGGATGATACTTCCGGAGCTGCTGTCTCCCACATGAACCTTTTGAGGCCTTTCAGTAAGGAAGCTCAGAATCCAATTGCATAAATGAGAGTCTATGCCCAGATGAAGTAGTTTCAATATCAGATTCTGAGGGATGACAGTGCTGAAGGCAGAATTTAAATTGATGAATAGCAGATGAATAATCAAAATAGATGAATAATCAAAGCCAAAATGCTCTTAAAAGTGTCATGTATTCCTATTCAAAACAAAACCTGTTTGGTCTTCATCAATCAGAGATGGAAGAAACTGTTTTAGTCTATTAAAATGAATAGACATACATATTTTGTAATCAACATTTATTTTATTTATTTTACACTTTGTTGACTGGGATAGTCTGACTGGATATATGTCCATTTTCAGCGGAGGCCCGGGGAGAAAAGCTCCAAGATAATAATACACATTGAACATTTAGTAAATGCTAGTTTCACGCAGATTACAGTCATAAGGAATACCAGCATTCAGCACATAATATACGTACCGGATCGGTCGAGGCCCAGGTTAACGACGACTGCCACCAGTACTGTTGGCCAACAGGGTGCTGGCGGAAATTGGGCTACTGTTGGCCGAAGGAGGAGAAAAGAGGGAAGGCATGCCGAAGGCAGGCAAAGGCTAGGACTGTGACATTGAGGGTCAGAACTTTGAATGTTGGCAGTATGACTGGTCTAGGGAGAGACCTAGCTGATATTATGGACAGAAGGTAGGTTGGTATACTGTGTGTGCAAGAGAACAGATGAAAGGGGAGCAAGGCTAGGTGTATTGGAGGCGGGTTCAAATTGTTTTTTCATGGTGGGAGGATGGGAGGAGAAATGGCATAGAGGTTATCCTGAAGGAACAGTACGCTAAGAGTGTTTTGGAGGTAAAAAGAGTGTCGGATAGAGTGATGTTTATGAAGCTGGAAATTGATGGTGTAATGATGAATGTTGTTAGTGCATATGCTCCACAAGTTGGGTGTGTGATGGATGAGAAAGAAACATTTTGGAGTGAGTTGGATGAAGTGGTGATGACTGTACCTAAGACTGGTGATTGGAGCAGATTTCAATGGGCATGTTGGTGAAGGGAACAGAGGGGATGAGGAAGTGATGGGTAGGTATGGCATTAAGCAAAGGAATGCAGAAGGTCAGATGGTAGTGGATTTTGCGAAAAGGATGGACATGGCTGTGGTGAATACGTATTTTAACAAGAGGGAGGAACACATGGTGACATACAAGAGTGGATGAAGATGCACACAGGTGGATTATATCTTATGCAGAAGGGCCAGTCTGAAGGAGATTGGAGACTGTAAAGTGGTGGCAGGGGAAAGTGTAGTTAGGCAGCATAGGATGGCTGTTTGCAGCATGACACTGGTGATCAAGAAGAGGAGGAGGAGTGTGAGGGCAGCAACAAGGATCAAATGGTGGAAATTGAAAAAGGGTAATTGTGAGGTGGAGTTCAGGGAAGAGTTAAGACAGGCACTGGGTGACAGTGAAGAGTTACCGAACAGCTGGGTAACTACAGCAGAGCTAGTAAGGGAGATGGCTAAAAGGTGCTTGGTGCGACATCTGGAAAGAGGAAGGAGGACAAGGAGACCTGGTGGTGGAATGAAGAAGTACAGGAGAGTATACAGAGAAAGAGGTTGGCGAAGAAGAAGTGGGATTGTCAGAGAGATGAAGAACGTAGAAAGGAGTATAAGGAGATGAGGTGCATGGCAAAGACAGAGGTGGCAAAGGCTAAGGATAAGGTGTATGAAGAGTTGCATCAAAGATTGGACACTAAGGAGGGAGAAAAGGACCTATACTGATTGGCGGGACAGAGCTAGTAAAGATGTGCAGCAGGTAAGGGTGATAAATGATAATGAGGGAAACGTACTCAAGTGAGGAGAGTGTGTTGAGCAGATGGAAAAAGTACTTTGAGGGGCTGATGAATGAAGAGAATGAGAGGGAGAGAAGGTTGGATGATGTGCGGATAGTGAATCATTAAGTGCAGTGGATTAGCAAGGAGGAAGTAAGGATAGCTATAAAGAGGATGAAGAATGGAAAGGCTGTTGGTCCAGATGACATACCTGTGGAAGCATGGAGGTGTTTAGGTGAAATGGCAGTGGAGTTTTTAACTAGATTGTTTAATGAAATCTTGGAAAGTGAGAGGATGCCTGAGGAATGGAGAAAAAGTGTTTTGGTACCGATTTTTAAGAATAAGGTTGATGTGCAGAGCTGTAGTAACTAAAGAGAGATTAAATTGATCAGTCACAGCATGAAGTTATGGGAAAGAGTAGTGAAAGCTAGGTTAAGAAGGGAGGTGATGATTATTGATCAGCAGTATGGTTTCATGCCAGGAAAGAGCATTCTACAGATGTGATGTTTGCTCTGAGAGTGTTGATGGAGAAGTACAGAGAAGGTCAGAAGAAGTTGCACTGTGTCTTTGGGGACTTACAGAAAGCATATGACAGGGTGCCTAGAGAGGAGTTGTGGTATTGTATGAGGAAGTCGGGAGTGTCAGAGAAGTATGTAAGAGTGCTACAGGATATGTACGAGGGTAGTGCAACAGCGGTCAGGTCTGCGGTGGGAGTGATGGATGTATTTAAGGTGGAGGTGGGATTACATCAAGGATCAGCTCTGACCCCCTTTTTATTTGCAATGGTGATGGACAGGTTGACAGAAGAGATCAGACAGGAGTCCCCGTGGCTATGATGTTTGCAGATGACATTGTGATCTGTAGTGAGAGTAGGGAACAGGTGGAGGAGACCACAGAGAGGTGGAGATATGCTCTAGAGAGAAGAGGAATGAAGGTCAGCAGGACTAAGACAGAATATATGTGTGTGAATGAGAGGGAGGATAGAGGAATGGTGAGGAAGCAAGGAGTAGAGATGGTGAAGGTGGATGAGTTTAAATACTTGGGATCAACAGTTCAGAGTAATGGTGACTGTGGAAGAGAGGTGAAGGAGTGTGTACAGGCAGGATGGAGTGGTTGGTAAAAGAGTGTCAGGAGTGATTTGCGACAGACGAGTACCAGTAAGAGTAAAAGGGAAGGTCTAGAAGAGGGTAGTGAGACCAGCTGCTATATGGGTTGGAGACAGTGACATTGACAAAAAGGCAAGAGTCAGAGCTGGAAGTGGCAGAGTTAAAGATGCTAATATTTGCACTGGTTGTGATAAGGATGGACAGGATTAGGAATCAGTATATTAGAGGGTCAGCTCAGGTTGGACAGTTTGGAGACAAAGCCAGAGAGGCAAGATTACGTTGGTTTGGACATGTGCTGAGGAGGGATGCAGAGTATATTGTGAAAAAGATGCTAAGGGTGAAGCCACCAGTTAACAGGAAAAGAGGAAGGCCTAAGATAAGGTTTATGGATGTGGTGAGAGAGGACATGCAGGTGGTTGGTGTGACAGGGCAAGATGCAGAGGACAGGAAGAAATGGAAACAGATGATCCGCTGTGTGACCCCTAACAGGAGTAGCCGAAACAAGAAGGAAAGTACTAACTTATTATAAAACACTTTACAAAACATGACATTATATTCAAAGTTATATATACATAACATTATATTCAGGTTTAAGACACATTGAGCAGCAGTTATATGACCCTTCCTGAAATGGTGTGGTAGAAAAAAGTTAGAAGTAGTTGAAGGTAAGGCACCTAAGTAATAGAGAGGTCACTAGTTGAGATTAGTGCAAGGATATAACCAATGAGTTTTGAAGTATTTCTTGAGTTTGTTTTTGAATTGAGTTAGTGAGGGTTCTAGGGTCAAGTCAGCTGGGAGTCTGTTCCATGGTTTTCCAACAGAGTTGGCAAATAGAGAGTCCCCAGCTGAGTAGTTGGATTTGTATGTTTGAACTAGGAGGCCAGTGGATGATCGCAGTGGCCGGGTGCTGGTGTAGGGGCTGATAAGATTTTTTTAGTGCAGGAGTATTTTCTGGTTGGTAAAGGACTTTTATGTGCCACTATTAGCTAGGTGAACTACAGTAGGCTAGGCAGTTCAAGCTATCCTAGGCGATTTAGGTTGTGACAGTGGTGTATCTGGTAGGCTGTGCCAGTAGCAAATCTGGCAATGTGGTTATAGCAAGATGATAGTTTATTAAGATCTGTTTCGTTTAAGTTGGAGAATAGAGGTGAGGCATAGAGAACAGCTGATAGTAGATGGGAACGGGCAACTGCAGTTCTAGCAAGTAGGGTAAGGAAAGGTTTGATTCTGTAGAGACAGCCAAGTTTTTTATTAATGGTTTTGACATTTTGATTGATATGCACATCAAACTTCAGGTTATCAACTATGTCACCCAGTAGTTTAGTTTGGGCTTCTGGGGAGATGATAGTGCCATTGTTAGCGGTTATGCTGAAGGATGGCGGGGGGGGGGGCAGCTTAGTTTTGTTGGGGTTTAAGATTAGATGTTGATTGGAGAGCCATTTTTCCACTGTACTGAAGGCATTTTGGGTTAATGTGAATCAAGTAGCTGGTAAGATGTCAGAACAAATCAAGGTGGAGTCATCTGCATATTGAATGCAGGTAGCATCTGGGATGACTGAATGAAGGTCATTGATAAAGATGGAGAAAAGAAGGGGTCCTAGTATCAAGCCCTGGGGGACTCCTAATGTGATGGGTAGGCGAGATGATAGCTTGTCCTGCCCATAGGACTACCTGTTGCCTGCCCTGCAGGTAGGATTAAAACCACTGGAGTGCATGGTTGTTTAAGTGAAGGCCTTCAAGATATTTATAAGCATTTTGTGGTCAACCATGTCAAAAACCAAGGACAGATCTAGAAAGAGTGCTGAGGATAGTTTGTTATTATTGTGGTTGTGGTTAATGATGTTAGAGAAAGAGAGGAGGGCAGAAGTAGTACTGTGGTGTGGCTTCAAGCCATGCTGAAAGTTGGACAACAGCTTGTTCTGTGTGAGGTAGTTCATGAGCTGTGTGTGTACACACTTCTCCATAATTTTAGCTAGAGGTGACAGAATAACTACGGCTCTAAAGTTTGACAGTTCAGTGGAACTGCCTCCTTTATGGAGAGGTATAACATGGGAAATTTTCCATATAGTGGGTACATTAGCTTCAGATATAGCTCTGTTGATCAAGATTGAGATGGGGTATGCTATGGTATTATCAGCAGCCTTTTGCAGCTAGTCTGCTGGGAGGAGGTTGGCAGCCAGGGCGGTGGTTCTTAGTTTCTTAAGTAGGGCATGAATAACTTGACTAGGAGCAGGTTAGAAGGTAAAGTGTGTTTGGGTAATGGATGTGGCTGCATTAGAATTAGAGCCACTGGGAGAGAGTTGGCTGGCTAGAGAGTGGATAGTCTCTGTGAATAACCTGTTGAAGTTGTTAGCAATGTCTACTGGGAATTTTTGTTGAGAAGGTGAGGGGGTACATTTAATAATGAAACAGACCTATAACAGGAGCATTTGACAGGGTCTTTATCAGATTTTAATATTGATTAAAATAAGAATGTTTTTTCCAAGAAGATGTAACAACTAAGTTTTTCACTACTTTAAAAACTCTGAGCAATGTATACAAAGCTTCTTTAGGCATTAGTCTGTAGATTTCTGGAACAATGCCATCATTCCCAGGAGCCTTATTGGGTTTTAATTTTTTAATTTGGGTATTTAATTCAATTTTTGTGATTGGTTTATCAAGAAATTTAACTTGATCTTCTGAGAATATTTTATTAGTATATTTTTTAAATACTTTAGTTCTTGTAAGTCCATAACACTGTTATTAGTATTTAACAGTTGATAATAAACTTTGAATTAATTTAAAATGTCCTCTAGATCTGTGACCTTTTCCTTTGTGAGGAATATATTTCTTTAACATGATTAGATTCATTAAATGCCTTTGTTACTTACAATTAATTTCATCTTTTCCAAATTTTTAGTATCTTTGAATGCATTTGTGCCCATTCTGTGTAGGATGCCAAAACTTTACTCTCATATAACGAAAGCTGTTTATTATAAAAAAGAATAAGCTCATAGACTATTACTATTGTCTGAGTGCCTGTTCTATCAGCTAATGTTTGCTGCTGAAGCCAGTAATCATGAGTTGTATAAGTTCAGGAAATGCACAAAAATGACATAACCCATTTCCCCTCATCTTTTGCTACCCATAAACCTTTCAGCTTCAACAATGTTCTACTTATCTTTCACCACTCTGATCTACCCACTTCTTATCGCCTACCAAGACACCAATAAATCTCTTTCAAGCCCTGCTCCTCTCCTCCTTACTAAATCTATTCTATTCAAGAATTATCTGATAAAATGTCATCTCTCCTTCACTTCTCTTTCCCTCTCTCTCACTATATCTGTACTTTCAAAATAAACATCTAGTTTCTTTGCTAAGCAAATGTACTGCATTTCCTTAAAGAGAGTAGCAGTTAGACTAACATGAATAGTTTGCACACAGCTGTAAATTAACTCTCAAATATGGTACCTATGTTCTTTATACTGACACAGTGTAAATCCAATTGTTTGCTTGTAACCAATGCTTGAAATTTCATCACTACCATTTTGTTTTTGCCTTAATGTTTAACTGTGGAGCTTTTCTACCTGGCCCACCTGTAAAAAGAGGGCGTGTTGGGGTACAGTTGACCTTTCCCAGTTAACAAATAAAAAAATAAATATATATATATATATATATATATATATATATATATATATATATATGGATTCCTATTACAAGAACGAAAGTTCACTAACGAAAGTGAACTTCCGTGAAAGTGCACTTCACCGAAAGTACCGCAGCACAGTGGAGGACATCTAAAAACAAGCTATGTCCTCCACTATGGTGCGATACTCACGGACCTTAGGGTTAGGGCACAGGTTAGGGTAAGGGGATAGTTAGTAAAGCTATCCCCTTACCCTAACCCATGCCCTAACCCTAAGGTTCGTGACTATCACACCATAGTGGAGGACATTGCTATGTCCTTCACTGCTCTGCAGTCGTTCATGACCTTAGGGTTAGGGCACGGGTCATGGTAAGGGGATAGCCCATAGGGCTATCCCCTTACCATGACCCGTACCCTAACCCTAAGGTCCGTGAGTACTGCACGGAAGTTCAGTACAACGCCCGTTCGTTGTACTGAACTTTGCGTAAATGCACTTTCGATTAAGTGCACTTTCGCTGCAGTGTGCATTCCATACACTATTTTGAAGTAGTGAACCTTTGATCTAGTGTATGGAATCCATATATGTATATATTTATATTTTTATATATTTGTATATAGCTACAGGTATTACTAATATGAGAATTGGTTATGTTTGTGTGAATGCTTGGCAACAACCTAAAAATAATACGTTTTAATAGCCAGAAACTGAGACAGGAACTGCTCCACCCCAACTGCATGTCACAAGCGAATGCCAATTAGAGAGACACACCCACAAGGATATGAGTGTCAAGTGTGACTGCACTTTTTTTTTTTTTTTTTTTAGAAGTCCTTCTTTTAAATAAATCCATTATTTTTACGGAAAAATAGGTTTAGAACACCCACCAGCCACCAGTGACCATATCAAAATAGGTGAAACTGAATGCATTTGTTGCACTCGGTTTTAATATGTAGACAAAGTGGCATTCTACTCTTGTGACTTAGTGGCTCTGGCCTGAATCGCTAATTATTCCATATGATGATGTGAAAGGAAGTAATGGAGATATTGATTCTCTTTAGTCCTTTGACTCCTTTCTATAGTACGCCATCTTAAAATCTGTAAATCTGTCTAGGTTTTCGGAGTAGGAGAATGCTCAGTGTCAAGTTTTTGAAGTATCTTACTGTTTCATTTGCCCAGTTAGAGAGAAAAAGAATTAGAATTGTACGCAACAAAGGTAAGTCGTAACACATACCTATCCAGTGTTTATGAAGAAAGCTGTTTTTTTTTTTTTTCTTACTATAATCAACAAATACAAGTTAGCTAAAAGGCCCATTCTCACATACAAATCGACTCTGTATGCTTTCACAGAATACAACAGACAATAATACACATGAACACTTGGGTGCTAGAAATAATCCATAAAAATTAATTACTGAATTTCAGCACAAAGTAGAAAATTATCAACTTCGCAATAAATACATCATAACTATGCAAATATCACTACATTATCAGTGAAGAATGTGAACTTCTTTTGATACCTATAATTATGTATATGTACATAGACATAAGTAAGGATTGTATGTACAATTATTTAAAAAAAAAATTAAAAAGCTGCCCTTTAAGACATTTGAGTAAGAGTCAATGAAAAAATAAAATGTCAGACACGAGCTTTTATGTGTTTTGTCTGTATTCTACTCTTACCTTGGCAGAACTGTAAAACTTGCATTTTGCTTGAAGCATTTTGGATAGATTTGGTAATTCAGGACTATGTCCTTCCATCACCTTTACTAAACAAAAACCCTTCTGTTTTTCTACATGAGTAAAAGTGTTCTGTTATGATGTGGTTTGGCTAGAAGAGAAACCTTTTTGTAGCATTTAATAGGCTGTACTCCTGAAACATGCCATTACAATTCAGTACATGTTTCTTTACAAAACACTTGAATAAAGATGTTTCTATACTGAATGAGTGAGACAGTAAACCTAAAGACTTCATGAAAATCAAAGAACTCATCATGTCAGTTTATCCAGTGCTTGTATTTTTCTTTCTGCATTTTTAGTTGTTTTGCTTTTCATCATTTGGGTGCTATGTCTACACAAACAGAGTCCATTCATCTACTGCGTAGTCTGCAAACTGATGCAACCAAGTGAAAAGTTGCTTGCCTGGGGCTGATAAGAAGAGAAGGGGAACACTAATGATGTGCAAAGTCCTTGAAATATATCACTTCAGTCATTCTGTCAATATCTTTCAATTCAGGGTACTTTATTAACTGGGATTTCTGCATAGGGAGAATCTTACTAGTGGAAGAGAGTATGAGGCAGTTTTCATCCTGCATTCTCTTTTAATAAAAATGAAGACTAGAAGTACTGCTATTTATATAAATGAGAATTACGTCAAATGGACTGCAAAGTTACTGTGATCTGAAGCCCAAAGGATTGGGGTTCAGATCACAAAACCCTCTGATGCAGGAAGAGAACACCCTGTGTTGAGACAGTAGGGTCAGTTTCTCAACAAAGCAGTTTTCATAGTTAAGTACTAGGCTAGCTGCCCTTGCAGGCCATTTTAAGCCTAGCCAATTTTCCTTTTGTGCTTGAATTAATCAATCCTGTTTGGTGTCAGACCAGCTTTAACCATCCCCATGGATGACAATTACATACTACCGCTTATGAGAATTGGTGGGCTTACACCAGAGATGACATGAGGGGGACACATGCACAGGTCAAAGCATGTTTGTCTATTAGTAGTACAGAGGGCAGTCCTTGGGTAAATTTTTTTTACCCAACCATAAATCCAAGTTGCGCCTTACTTGGATTGTTAAGTCTGTTCAAAATTAGTGATGTCACTGTGAGATACACCTGTCCCCCCAAACCATTCCGTTCATGTTGAGGAAGTTTAGATTCCTGTACCAAATATTTCTGATCTCATTTGATTTGCTGATGTGCAGTAGTTTCATCAGTATTGGACTGAAAGATGCCTTGTATGCCACATGCAGGTTACCTCTTGGCAGTCTGCAGGATACAGTGTCTAGTGACAGAGCTTTAAGGCAGTCCATATAAGAGATACTATTTAGACCTTGTATCTCTGTGGGCATTCAAGTTGTTGCATGTGTCTGGACAGATACATGACAAAGGGTGCAGCATATTCAATAACTGGCTAATTGAGGCCTGAGTAAAAGGGAAAAATAAGATTCCTAGATCTAGTCACAATCCCTATGTTTATAAGCTGCACAATATAGGACATTCTTATGACAGTGGACACACTGGTCGAGTTAGGTCACTCTCCACATAATTTCACAAATTTCAAACAACTGGGTCAACGCTCAGGGGTGTGCTGTCAATGTGGTAGTTCCCTTGTATAGACAACGTCCCAAAGGATAGGATAAATGGAATTTACTTTGTCCATGATTCTGGCACCAGTTATTTGTTTGGGACAAACTCTCATACAGGATGTCCAATTAATTTGGGGATTCAATAACTGCCCCTAGCTTGCAGGCACCTGCAAACTTAAGGTCAGCCAGAACCCTTTGGTACTGTCTTTTATGTCACAGAAATAAATGACAAACAGGAGGGGTCCAAGCACCGAACCCTGGAAGACTTTACTTGAGACTGGTCTCTTTGTGGAGGTAGCTTCCACTATTTTGATCTCCTGCGTGTGTGCGTGCGCCACATGGCAATTTGGCAGGTTATATAGGGGTTTATTCCTAGCTGATTTAGCATTTCTACTATGCCTGAGTGAGGATTTTGTCAAAAACCTAGGCTAGGTTGAGGTATGCTGTGCGCACCACTTTACCTTCATCTATTGCTTTGGTGACCTTTTTAAAGAAGTCCACTAGGTTGATTAGGCAAGATCTGTCGTTGGTGAATCCAAACTGAGACAGGCCCACTCTTTGGAGGTTACCTATGTTCTTATTAATTAGACTGATGCGGACTCTTTCCATAGCTTTACATACAAGTCTGCTTAGACTTGTGGGCAGTGGAAGGTCCTCCCTTATGTAAGGGAATAACTATGGTTGTTCTCTATTCACTTGCTACAAAATCTGCACAGAGACTGAGGGTAAACAGTGTTGTTTGGGTGTGGCTTAATTGTGCTTCATGTTAATTAAGATGCATCCATAGATATTGTCAGGGGCAACTAATGTAGTATTTTTAGCTTTTTATTCTGCTTTCTGCATTTGGTCTTGTGCGATAAAGCAATTCAATTTCAGGTATATTTTGTGGGAGAGATGGAGGGGAAAGAAGGTAATGTTTGAAATGAATTTATTGGCCTGTAGGTTGGTGATATCTTTAGCCTCAGCATAGGTAATGTTGTTCATAATCAGCTCACTACATTACAATGTTGTTCATCAAAGATTACGAATGTAACTCAAAAAGGCCTTGTGATTATCTTTGGCTTGTGTGTTTATTTTAGCCTCAAAATTGTCATTGGTAGATTTTATTAAGCTCCAGGTTGTTTATTTCAGTGATTGATGAGGGCTCTCTGTCATTCAGAGAATTATTCTTCTTACTTTTAGTTAAAATTTTCTTCTTGTTATTTTAAAGCTTGTTGATATTATGGTTCCATCACTTTGGTTTGCTTCTGAGGTTTGCCCTCCACCTCTTCCTACAGGCTACAGCTGCATCAATGCAGCTGTTTACATGCTCAAAGAGTGTCATGGTATCAAGATGCAGATCATGGTCAAATGAAACCCTTGGCAGGGTAATGGAGAAGGACCCCCCCCCGCCCCAGAATTTCCAGTGTCCCATTACTTGGCAGTCTCTACTCAATTGCCATAAAAGCTGTTCAAACCTGTCAGTGTGCATTTTTTTCTTTACTTTTACAATGATTACAGAGATTTGGATTAAATAAAAAAAATTTACTTCAAATTTTAGAGCAAAGACACCGACGGCCATTTCAGAAACAAAACAGTTTCACATTAAAAACAGACTTGGTATGAGGAACAGTACATTTCTTGTCTCTTGAAAATCACATTCATTGAAAATAATTGAAACTCCCATTCAATGGAAATGCATTTTGCCAGTGGCGGATTAAGTACATCTTAGGTCATGAGCAGTTTTTAATCCATGCCCCCTCCCCACACACATTTTAGGACCATGCATATATGCATTTCTTCATTGGTTCACCTATCTGATTGTTTTACATTACATTTGTTTGTTTACTACAGAAACATTTATTAGACTATGATTTAACGTTGTAGCATTAAACATTGTTTTCCAGTAAGTAGTGAAACAAAATGTGTGAACTAATAATGACAGACACACACATTTCAGAGCATTTCAACCACTGAAAACCACTCAAACTGCTGCCATTACAATTCACCAATATCTGTATTTAACAACTATAGTGAACATATGCCATGTCTGAGTGTAATAAGATGGCCACAGCAAAGTATTCCAGTTTGCTTCACACAAATACACATTAGTCCTGCAAAGACAGACTACAGACTACTAACTTTTTATTTGATCAGCCATTTTTATCCTGCCACACTCAGAAATTACAGCTACATTGTTGATGGCACCCTTCTCAAACGTCTGTGCAAAAAAGTAAAAATAATAATGACCAAAGTTGCATATTTCAAATCTGTTTCATACAGACACACAGTAGCTAAAATCTTCCAATTTAACTCTTACACATGCATATCAGCCATGCAAAGCCAGATTAATGATTTTTTTTTTAAAAAGATCAGATAATAGCACAAGTTACTTAACCACAGTAGTTAAAAGTCACGGTTGACTGTGACACCTCTTAGTGTTATGAAGAAATAAAAGTATGTGTACATTATTGCCAGTTTTTAATGAAATACATGGAATATTTAAAGATCACTAGCATTATACCACAAGATCCAGCCATATGCATTAGTTTAAATAGAAAAGTATTTATGAGAACATATGAAATATTAACCACATGATAACATATGCTTAGTCAATATGCACAATCTGTATAGAAGTAAAAGTCATCTGAATAATCCCACATTGCATTTCAGTACCTCATCTATATATATACAATGCATGCTGCCTTGAAGAGTAAACTGCCAATGTCAGATTAAAAAATGTGCATTGGTGATATTGTCATTACATTTCCTGAACTAGATCACCTATGCAATAGTGAACATCTGGCAAGCAAAAACAGGTTTACAACTACTAGGCATGGAGTCTTGGAGACTTTTAAGATGTCTAGCCCAAATTTCCAATTGCTTCAAAGCACTAACTGGTTAAGTGACTTGCTCAGTGTCACACAGTAGGTAAAGAAAGGTGGAAAGATTCAAACCCTGTACCCTTGCCACAAGAAACAGCTCATTAGCAAGTCAGGTATTTCAGTCCTCTGCACTAACTGCCAGTGTAACAGTTTTTAACTAAATGCAAAAATTATTTACAATCTGATCTTACAGAGAAGACTGCATTATAGGAATATGCAACGACTACATAATGAATGCTGAAGATGAGACGGTTCTGATCATCACTCAGAATAATGAAAAGTATATGACCAGACAAATATTAACCCCTTTGCAGTTGCTGAAGGCTGTTAAAAAGGTAATGCAAACTGTATTACTAAAATGCAATATGTTTAGACTGCAAAACTGCAAGATGCATAGACCATATTACACAACCTAGGCTTATTAATGAATTACTTCATTGTTTAGTGCAACAAATAAAGCAAAACAATTAAAGAAAATATAAATGCTGCAGCAGCCTTTGTTCAGCAACCCACAAGTCATCCATAAATCATCAGTATTACTACTTGCACCATACTGTTTTTTTTTTTTTTTTTTTTTTTTTGGTGGGGCTTGCAAGACACCTACATCTTATTTAACCTCCTCTGTCATCAATAATAGCTACCCCCTCCAAAAAATCCTGTATTGTTTCAGGATACACCCCTATAGTCAACACAGCTGGATCTTAACAAAATAAAACGTAACCACTCATACTGAAACCAGAGTTAGCATGAGAAACAGTAAACTTCTCTTTCTTTGCAACTCACACTTAGTGAAAATGCATCTGGCAACCTATTAAACTACAAGAGACAGACTAGGATTCATATCAAATAGCATATAGTGAAGTATTAATTGGCACCTATGTGAAGGGTACAGGAATTCGACAAATGTGACGCATTTGCTAGCAGCCTGGGACAGACCACCAGACACAAATGTAGCTTATTAGCAGCAGCCCAAGAGTACTGTCTGGTGAAGTAACTTGGCAGAGACACACAGAAGACAAATCTGAGGGAATTGAACTTTATTCTACAAGAAGCAGCTTTTTAACAGCTCATAGCCTTACTCATCTGCACTAAGTATTAAACTACTGTTGCTCAAATGCACAATGCATTTCTGACCTGTGTGCTTGCAGAAAAACAAAGTAAATTAAAAATGTATCCATAGCTAAAATATTAGCATTATTCTTGTAGAATTTATGTTGTCCAAGATGCTCAGAGCTAAATAATAAGCACAATGTCAACATTCAACAGAAGAAGGAAACCAAGGATAAACTCCAAAGAACATGGCTCATATGATAATGCTCTTTTTTTGCTATAATCAATTACCTTCATTTACACCATAATTACTCTGGTTCACAGATAGCTACTAGGCTGGCTGCCCAGGGGATCACTGAGAAGCCTAGTGCAAATTTTCAGTTGCCAAAAAGCACTGCCTGGTTAAGTACTCAAGGACTAGTAATAAATATACGGCAAAATCAGAGATGTTCTGCAAAACTGGAGATAGACAAGAGGAGACTACTTTAAAGCACTTAAACATTTAACAGAACAAAAGGTTTTGCATAAACATATGATCTGTGAACCAGAAAATCTATGAAACTGTAATGACTGACACTGACCGACAATAATCCTCAGTTTTTTACAAATGAGAAAAAAATTTACCACAGAGAAAAAGAAAAGACAATGAAGGCCTGGCAGTTGGCATGGAGGATTAAGGCTCTTGCCTTTAGTAGCTAAGATACTGGCCTGGACTTTGAGCTAGTTGCTTAACTAACCCAATAGGGGCAGTCACACACACACACACACACACACACACACACACACACACACACACACACACACACACACACACACACACACACACACACACACACACACACACACACACACACACACACACACACACACACACCTTGCCCATAAGAGGAGGGCTTAGAAAAGAATTAACGTTATACCTGAATCTGAAAATAATTAAACCATTGTGGCAGCTGAAAAGAACCTCCATTAATTCTGCAAAGTTAATTTGTTACAACCTCAGTTAATGTTGCTGCAACACTGACTCTCTTGTTAATCACAAATGTTGGAAAAAAAAAAAAGAGCTGACTTTCAACGCTGTGTGATTTCAAAATTGTTCCAATTCATGGAAGTCTTTTCATTGGCTCTGAGGCCCAGCTCCAGTCTCAATGTTCCTTAGTAATGAGGGTACAGCTGGGAAGTATAGCAAACAAAAAGAGACAGCACACAAAGTAGGAAAAATTGTTTCAAAAAAATTAGTTAGGACTTTTCTTTCTTTTAATTAGATTTTTAAAGAGCCCAGTGGTACTTTTTTTTTTTTTGTAATTAGTGTTGTTGGGTCTCCCAGCTAGCAGTGGGCCCTAGGCAGATGCCTGGGTTGCCTTATGCTGGATCCAGCCCTGCTGGGATACATTTCCACATGTTCAGTGGAGTTAGCTTGGTCTAGTGGAGATTTAAAGCTTGCCAGTGCATCACTTAGGATTAAGCAGCTTGTCTTAGAGAAATTTCTAAAGGTACCTTGAGTGGAAGGAGACTGATTTCAATTTTATTTTGGAGGAGATGGTTTATGGTCATACCTAAAAAGTGGCAAAGATACAGAAGGGATGGTGCAAGATGCCCCCATATTAGAAAAGACAAGATAAAAGATGTTGGTCCCTCTAGTGGACATTCTAATTGTTCAGGGCATTTGTATTAGTGAAGGCCAGTTATGTACTTGAGCACTGCTGGTGGTGTAGGTTTCCTTGTCTAGTTGGATAGTTGAGATCGCCTAGGTACGGGGTTTGATACAGAGTGATTCCAGTTCCTCTACATAGGTAGTGTGGCTTTCATGAGCATGCAGGGAATTCTGTAGCTAGGTAATGGATGGTATAGGACCATTCAGTTGACTATTTCTACATAAAGAAGCTCTAGTGTATCATACTGCTTTATCAGAACTCTACTCTTGATGACGACTGAGACACTTCCATCTACCTTTTCCCTCCTGTGCAGTAGCTGCACTAAACAAGAAGAATGCATTATAGCACTGTACATCATTGCAAATCATGTCTCAGTCATTGTAGATAAGTTTTTATCATTCAGGTTGAGGAAGGCCTGTAGAGAGTGTAGTTTTGTTTTGTTTAGGCTACTTGCATTGATCAGTAACACCTTCATGCTTTTCTTTGCTTGTGTCATTATACTGGTAGGTTTATCAGGTTGGCATTGCCTGAATAAAGTCACTCTAGAGGTGAACAATGTTTTTGCAAATAAGCAAAACATTTGAGTGGACAGATGAAGGCCTTCCCTGGTGAAGCAGCACGGACTGTTGATCATACGTTCCCAGACTAACAAATACTGGAACTCTTTTGAAGGACACCAAAAATTTGCCAGCTGTTGAAGTCAAGTATTTTTTGCTCGTATTGGGACATAATCCTAGGAGAAGGTAAAATGCTGTTCAATGCTAGGCTCATAACTGCTTAGGACACACAGTTTGAGACTCTATCATGTCTCTATTCATATAGTCCAGAGAGGTACATCTCAAGTCACTGACACCCACACGTACTATAGTTATACTGGTACTTGTTGTTCAAGAACATGAATGCGTGTGTGATCTGACAGATCCTGGCAATAGACAAGCAAATATCTATCACTCTTTTCTTTCTCAGCCTGGTAAGAGGTATATCTGTACGTCTTACAATGGAGTCAACTATAACTAGAATGTTTGGTTATGTAGATGCCCGACTTACTCCCTCAGCATTTGTTACTTTTGGACTCCTTATACCATGTGAGGTGGTAGGCTTAACTTGCTGTGTGTTCTTTGTGTCTGCATTGTATTTTGGGCAAGTTAATCTTTAGAAACTCAGCACAAGTTGGATTATGTGTATTATGATGGTATCCTAGTTTCACATGTGCAAGATTTTTCCCTCTGTGGACATTATATACGCATATCTCTTACACGGTGCAGTCTGTTGTTTGAATAGTAAGTTCAATCTTCCACATTTTTAACCCGATTGTTTACTTTAAAATGTTACGTTAATTCCTTCCTAATGTATGTGGCATTGCCTCTGATTGCTTTTTTTTCTATATTATTATTAAGTATCTGGAGCTTTTCTCCCCGGGCCTCTACTGAAAATGGAAATATCTCCAGCTAGACTAGCCCGGTCAACAAATGTAAAATAAATAAATAAATAAAATAAAATAATAGCAAATGATCATCAGACAGCATATGAGAATTCTTACACTGTCGCAAGATATCCATTTTAATCAGGCTTGCTACAGAAATTGTGGGGAAGTTCTAGTTCATGGTTTCAACAGGAATGACTCAAGGTGGGCAGGAGTTACTATAATTGCTTGGAGTTTGGTTTGTTTAGGATACTGTTTGGGTGGACTTGCTATTAAAGCATGGGGAAATGCCTCATTATATGGTCAGGAGTATACTGCAGCCAAAGATGTTTTTATTTGTGCTTGATGCAGGTTATTTGAGCCTCACACCTGGATTTCTAAGTTTGTATAGATTTTGCAAGTCTTTTTTTTAATGGGGAAAAAAGCTGTTGCACAGACAACTTACTAAACTGCAAGTCCAACCATGGCAGTGCACTACGTACAGCACACTTCAGCTTTTCTCTTCCCTTTTTGATGAAAATCTGATTTGGTTTCCTCACAGTCTAGGGCTTTCCCTGTTTGATGAAAATCTGATTTGGTTTCCTCACAGTCTAGGGCTTTCCCTTTTTGATGAAAAGCTGGTTTGGTTTCTTCACAGTCTAGGGCTTTCAACACTTTCCAGTCTTGAATAAAAGACATCTGGGTGTGTCAGCTCTGGGCTGGTTATAGCAGACTAACTAGACAGGGACTGAATCAAGTAAAACAAATAGTGGAACTTGGTGACTTCAGAATCTGTAGAAAGTCACAGTTCTCTTAGTCCTATAACTCTTAGCAGCAGGACAATGACCCTGGTTAGGTTAGAATTTCAGAAACTTTAGCTTTTAAAATATGGGCAGGGAAAAACTTTAATTAGTGTACTAACAGTAAGGAGCAGCAGGGACAGCAGTACTTAATGTATCAGTGGGGGCTGGGGAAGACACAAGAACAGGGGGAACAGTAACAATGCAGCAAACAGAAAAGTAATGGATGCACATTTAATCAGGCAAATGATAGAGTATAAGGGTCTATATTATATTAGCGAATGCTTGAAATTGCGAAAGCTATATAAAATCGACCCAAACAGTCTGAGAATGCAAAATGTCGAACACACGGATCAGCAATTTTCAAAAATCGCTGATCTGTAAAAAAAAAAAAAAAACAAAAAAAAAACACAAAATAAAGTGGGGGATTCGCCCCCACACCCCCTGATGTGGAGGGCTGTACCCTGTACACCCCCTACTTAAATATACCAACTCTGAGATCACACCACAGTGGAGGAAATGGCAAAGTCCCAAAAACGGCCCAGTGATTTTCGGCATTTTGCCATTACGCATAAACACATTCGACGAAACAGCATTCGCAACTTAAAGTTTTCTCTTAAATAATAGGAACGAGAGTATAAGACTCCTGCAGCAAAACTGAAATGTAAACAGCTATAGAAGCACAGATATACAAATCCCACAGCAAAAATGACAATACTTCCACTGTTGCAATCCAAACTAAATTGTAAGACACAAGACTAGGCAAAGATTTACTAGTAACACACACTGCTTATGGCAACAATGCACTAAATGAGGCTCAGATCCTACAGTTCATAATTTTCTCACAACTGCAAATGAAACTACAACACTAAGGTTCCAGGCCTAGTTCAAAATTCAACAGCTAACTTTCACAAATAATTCTATATGTAGAAAGAAAAGCAGTATAATGTATAAATGATGCTCAGATCTTGCAGTAATTCCTAATTCTCCCACAACTGCAAATTAATCTACAAGACTAAGGTTCCAGAGCAAGTTAAACAATGCAAACAGATAACTTCTTTTGAAAACCCCCCCCCCACAAAAATGCAGAAAAAGTACAAAAAGCAGCATACTCACACAGACATATTTAAGTACAATTAAAATTGTTTAAGCAGAATTAAAAATAAAATCTTTTTTCTTTAATTTTTAATTAAAAAAACTTGTTTCTCACAGTTCATTATTTTCCACACTTCAAGAGTCTTGAATACATGACCCTGGGTGGATGCAACTCTGTACTGGTTACAGCAGACTTGCTAGAGAGGGATTCAATCACATAAAGTCAAGAGTTAACTCTTTAGACTTCAGAACTAGTAACAACAAGTCACAGTTCTCTCAGCCCTGTAACTCCAAAATACAGATCAGTGACCCCAGGTGGGGTAGAATTACGGAAACAATAGGGGCATGGGGAACTGTAATTAGTGTCCAAACAGTAGGGCACAGCACGGAGAACAGTATTTAATGCATCAGTGGGGACTGGGGCAGACAAGTAGAGGGAGAAAAACAGCAGCAATATAACAAATAGAAAGGCACTGGAATGCAACTACATGCAGACAAAGAAAGGATAAGCAGAACATAAGACTTTGGCAACAAATCTGGAATGCAAACACCTGCAGAAGCACAGCTCTTACAGTAAAAACACAATTCTGTTACCATTACAATCTAAACTACAGTCTAAGGTACCAGATTACACAGAGATTTACCTAAGGTTGCCACCTCCTCAGTTGTTTTCTGGACTTTAAGAAAACGGAGACGCCCTTTGTTTCTCTGATATTAGAGGCAAATGTTCCAGTTGTTCAGATGTTTGGAAGCACCATTTGGGTGCTTCTGTTTTTCTACATCCTCAGAAATGTTCATTTATAATGTCAGTGCATTTACTATGCTGATGCAGAGTGGAAATAAATGAATACTACTGCCTGCCTTTGACCCACCTCTCCCTGTTGATAACTGGATGGCAGGGTCATCTCTTCAGGACAGCAAGCAAACTGGGAAGACGCAATGTCGAGAAACCCACAGAGTTTAAAGAAAACACAGTGGCTAAGAGCTTTTGGTTTGTCTTTTTTTTTCTTTTCTTTTAAAAGTAGTATGCAATGTTGTGTATATCAAAAGCTACACACCCAAAACATTCCTGGATAACACGAATACTTTTCATTGACTTAGAAAGTTAACAGCGCAGCATATTTTGCATAGTTGGTATGCAACTCACTTGACTGGCATTACTGATGACTGCATACCTCTCCAATTCTTTGCTCAAGAATTCTAGACAAAACTAAAAACAATGGTGGGGCAAAGGCCCACAATTAGGCACAGTCTTTAAATATTACTCTCATGCACTTAAAAAAGTTAACAAATTAACATAGTTGTATCAAGAAGAATAAAACTCTGATTACAGACATTAGCATGAGTACAATCCTTAGGGATTTCCAGAAAATTAAACATTTTGCAAGGCAGGGCAAAATTATGAAGCACAGTCAGGTATATTCTGTAAAATTAGTGACAGATAAGAGGTAATTGTGTCCCTAGTGATTTACCACACATTCTGTCACTTGCATAAATGTGGAAAGTATAAGGCAAAATCAGGGCTTTCATGTAAAACTAAGGGCAGTTGAAAACTTTACATCTGACCAGTTTAAGAGAGGCTACCACAATTCTTAACTTCTTTGTTTACAAGTTCAAAGGCCCAAATTAGAAACAGTGTTGAAATAATATGGTAGTAAAGTTAAAACGTTAATAGAAGAAACAGGTTTTGAATTAGCATGCTTTTATTCTGAACAAGAAACAACCTCACATTGTGAAGGTCTGGCTCTACTTAACTGAGTGTAATCCTAAGTACTTTACCAGAAAATCACACATTTTATGAAGGGCAGGGTAAAATCTGAGAGATATGAACACTGCTGTGCTGTAGCAACTGTTCTTACAGGTATTTCTTCTTCAAAGGAGTGACTGTGAAGTCTCTGTTCCTGAATGTATGCATGGAGGAGATGCTAGATATCAGTAAGCAGCATTTGGTTTATCTCTCCAGAAAAGAAAAAAAAGTAACTGGAGAAGGCAGGAGCAGTAACTGCAATATGCAGTACTGAACAGTTAATTTTTGAGAAGGAACTCTACTACTGATCAACATGTACGTTAAAATTATGGAAACTTTTTTTAATGTAACTGGTGACTTCTTAGAGGATTAAGATTACAATTTGACCCCTGCTGCTTGAGTACTGTGAAGCAGTCATTGATCTGTCATGGTAATGTATTGTGTGGAACTAGTGTAAAAACCATCACTGCAACGGCTTATGCGTGTGCGTATGGAGGGTGTTGGCAAGTTGTTAATAATTTGTTTCACTTTCTATCACAGTCTAACATCAGTATTGTATACAGTAAGTAACTATTTTTTGGTGGTCTTAGCAGGATTAGTGAAGAACACATCACTGATACAGTTGTACAGGGAGTAGTGATGTCACCTCACAGAGCTCATCTCCCCGGTTGAGTTCTTGACTGTGGCGCTCTCTGTGAGAAGTCTGCATGTCCTCCCTGTCTCTCTTGACTGTGGCTCTTTCTGTGAGAAGACTGCATTTCCTGCCTGTCTCTCTGTGGGTTTTAAAGACATGCTATGAGTGAACTGATATTCCTCCAATTTGTGTGTAGGTTATCATGGTGTGTGTGTGTGTGTGTGTGTGTGTGTGTGTGTGTGTGTGTGTGTGTGTGTGTGTGTGTGTGTGTGTGCACGCGCGCGCATGTGTGGCTATTTTGACACTGACCTGCCTTTTCATGGGCAGGTCCAGCCAAAAATAATATTAGTAGGCAGAAAATACCACACAGATAATCTACATCCTCAGAGCTTCTGGAGGGGCATCGCTCCTAGCTATATAGGTGGCTTAGGAGGGTACAGAAAGTTGCTACAATTTGTATGGGGGCTGGGGGATACAGTGGCCATTTTCTTTCATCTTCCTTACAGTCAAATGTCAGAGCTGTGCAAAGAGGGTCACTATAGCTTGTATGTTAGCTGGGGACAGTTTCTCAATATAATATCTCAGAGTGGTGCACAGAAAGTCACTACAGCTTGTTTAGGGCCAACACACTGTCTAGGAGCAATAAGTTGGAATGCATTACTGTGAGCATTATTTTTTCACTTTCTTCACAATCAAAATTAGACATACGGTGTAGGTGGATATCTTCTGTACATGTGACAGCAACAAGCTTAACTATGTTATTGATCTCTGTTTGTTCTTTCACTTTCATCCCAATCTATCACCAGCAGGGTCCAGAGAAAGAGATCATCTTTATTTTACTCTTGGGAGGGCTACAGAAGTAGGAAATCAAACCAGATATGATTCATATGTCCTCACACTCATTTTTCTCAGTTTATTGGAACTTTTCTCAGTTTACTATTTTGAATATTAAGCTTTGGATTCAACTTAATTCTTCCTTAAAAGAAACACAGTTAGATTATTTCCTTAGTCATGACCTTTTTGTTCAAGCCATCATTAGACCAAACGTTGTGAAAAAAACTAAAATGTACCTTGAAGCATTTAGACCCTATAGCATCTGGGGTGCCAGCGGACCCCAGGCCTTGAGCTTCCTACACAGTTGTTATAATACAACATTGGGAAGTTAGGATGTGTTGAAAGGATATAAGAAAAGCTGACAAGATAAAGTGTGAGAAAGCAACACAAGAGCAACCTGGACAGTCTGGAGAGGCAAGAATGGGAGTTAAGCAGGGGGCATGGGAGGAGTGCCAGTGGTGTGGCTAGTGGAATGAAACCCTTTGCCAAGGGCTCCATATCATTCAAAGCCACCCCTGCAATCATAGTATATGGCATTTCAAAAACTGGTGCTTCTGAGCATGGCTTGCTAAAGGGGATGTGGCTACATCAGGCAAAGGGTTGTGGCTTACTTGTCAGGAAATGACAGGATGCAAAGACAGTAACCCTAGATTTAACAGTAGCTTTGCTTATGAAAAAAGACAGTAGTAAGTGAATAAATAAGGATCAGACCCAAGATTAATGCACAATTCTCCCACAATTGTGAATCTAACTACAAGATTAAGATCCCATACTGACTTCAAAATATAAACAGCTAGCTTTTACGTATAATTCTATTTATCAAACTAGAAGTGCAGTATAATGTACAAAAGATGCTCAGATCCATCAATAATACACACATCTCCCACAACTGCAAATTAAGCTACAAGACTGATGATAACTTTTATAGCAAAAATATGAAAAAATGCAGAAAAGTACAAAAACAGTATAATCTCAAGACATCAAGAATCATAATAGCAATACAAGGCAGTAAGTCAAAGAAAGACTTCAAACATTATGAGTATATGGTGCAAAACAAAACCAAGAATGCTGAGCTCTAAGGAATGCTAGATAAGGAAAAACTCCAGTCTGCAAGCATTTTTGATGGTAAAACGTCTCATGGCCCAAGCAAGTTAAAGAAAGCCTGATACTTCTGAAGGCAAAAGAAAAATTACACTATTCATTGAAATGGGGGCCAGTCCTGAATGATACACATCTGTGGCAGATGCCACAGTTAAATTAGCCCTCTAAGACAAGTCCTTGCATCCTTTCCACCACTGAAGAAATATGATGTGCCACCAAGCAGGCCAGCCACAAGTACAACAGTGATGAAGTCCAGATGGCATTTTAAGGTTGGAGTTGAGCAACCAGTGCCAAAGTTCCATCAATACATTCAGCAGATGCAAGCAATGACAACATTAAAAAAAAATCTGAGGATTATCACACCATTATTAACTTCAAGAAGATAAGAGACAAGTTAATGAGTGAAAATAAAGCAGTACCAGGAACTTTGGATGTTTTTCCCTGATCAAACACATGCCCACAACTTAATTTGAGGCCAATCTCACCAGTGCTTTTCAAAAGGTCTCAATTTTGAGGCATTTTGGAAAGCACTGGTCTGACTGGCCTACCCTCTTAAATTTATTAGAGGTTTTTACATTATTAGCAAGTAAATGCTAGCATTCTCTGCAATGGTTCAAAAATGAACTCCTTTAAAATCCTTACAAGGGTTTAACAAGAATATCATTGCCCCAGCTTTTTTTTTGTCTTCCTATACAAGTTGGGTGGATGTCTCAACAATTCTGTACTTGCATCATCAAATGTCTGAGTTTCCAAGGAATCCTGTTACTGTCCCCTAGTGGATGGATGGCAATATCATCACCGTACACGAAGTCTGACCTCCAAACCGCTCTTGTTAAATATGCAGAAGATCATGGTGCTTTGTCAGCCTGTTCAGAGCCCTAGAAATGGAGTCTGCAGATCACCAGTGAAGTGGCAGTCTTTAGAAACAATCAAGCACCTTCCCTACCTGGGTAGAAATTTGACATTAACAAAGTGATCAGGCAGAGATTTTCATCACAGGATCCAGTGAGCTACACACTGCTTTTGGTGCATTTTCACCAAGTGTGACCTAAGAGAAAACACTGACATCTGCTTAAACCACTCCTTCTGAAAATATGCAAAATACTCAACATTTTCTTATTTGCATTAAGAATTAAAAAAAAAAATGTTACATATAACTAAAAGGGAGACCACCAACATAAAGCATACATGACAGGCTGCAAAACTGTCAGTGATTTAATCTAGGTAGAGTGGTTGTTTTTTAATATGCTTAATTATGTAGTTGATCAGATTTTGTTTGCCAGTTAAATAACTCTTACAACTGCCTTTTTTCAGTGACAAACCTGCATCATTATCTGTTTAAATGACATGCTCAGTGTCGCACAGTTTGCAAGTTGAGACTGATGGAATCAAACCCAGGACTACAGAATGAAGCCCATTAGCTGCTCATGGCTTAAAACCAATACCCTTCACTAAACTGTTACATTTCTGCAAATACAAAAACAGTAAAAATAATGCGGCAGAATCCTCTGCAGTTCAACTATTACTTCTTTAATGAGAAACAGAATTCCTGTGGCTCTTAGCGTTTCACCTTCAGAGGGAATTTATAAAGCGAAAACAGTATTCATATAATACAATAAGAAAAGCTTGAACAATGCACCAAATGAAAAGCAGACTCAATTTTTTAAGACCAAAAATTAGCTCTTTGAAAGCAATCTGTATATAATACATATCTATTGTACAAAAATAACATTTATCTTTAAAATCACATTAAAAATGGACCAGTTATGATAAACATTCCACACATTAACATGTTTTAAACTTAAAAATCAGATGCAATTGCAGTCTTAATAAAGCAGCAACTAACTTACCCCCCATACATCTGTGGTGCACTTAAAACACTCACAGATAAAGCCCCAACTCTACCCAGATGATAGACACAGTGCGTAGATACTGTGTTAGACAAATATTGGTTTCCTACATCTGTCAAATGTTCTGCAGAATGCACTTTGAGGATTCTCTTATTTTGCCCTCTATGCCACAGGCTTTGTACACAATTATAGCTTATGATATAAACTATAGAGTTAGGCATACACATACAAATGAACCTAGCTATGGAAAGATGTTTTGCCACTGATACCCATGGCATGTAGCTTAAGTACATTTTTCAAAATTTTGCTCTTTCTACAAGGGATGACATTGATGTAGGCATCACAGAAAAACTAGAAGGAAAACAACAATGGATCCAAGCATACCATATAGATTCCTACTGTGTCTGTCCAGTATGAAAATGCCAATCTCAGAAGGTCTTTTAGATGGACGCCTGTAACAGGTGTGTTAGTTCATGTAAGTTAGTCAATCAAACATATATGGGAAACACTGGTATCTTTGCGCACAGAAGTTCGATACAGAAAATAGTTCCCTGATGCAGGAACATTGAGCAAAGTTCGATACAGCCACTAGTTCCCTGAAGCACGAACATTTGTTTATTTCATTTTACCTCTTTTTGAAATTGATGTGACTGCTGCTGCCTTTTATGCCTTCTGGTATGTTGCGGCAGACAGAAAGTGCTGTTTTAAAGTAAGTATGTTCTATGATTTGTAACTTGAAGGGAAGCCTGACTAGCTGACTCTGATAAGAGTTCCTTAGAGTTCAGGTGTGCTGTCTTTGAAAAATTATTGTTTGTAGAGGTGGAGGAAAAATAGCCGTTATTGAGAAGTTTAGTGAATTAAACAAAAGCTCAGTGCTCACTTGAGATAGTATCCGGATGCATTTGGCAATGGTGAAGCAAAAGTGTTCTGTATGAGTGGCGAGGTGTACAGATCTGGAGGAAAAAAGTCTGAGACTTTATAGGAGATTGAGTTGTGCTAATACTTTATAATGATTTCAGTGTAAGGGGTAAAAGTGAGATGAGAGTAGAAGGAGAGAACCATGTATTTCTTTTACGAAGTTGCCTGAAAGTCAGTGAAAATCAAGTTTATAAAAGTATTTTGAAGGTGCTGTGGAGTACCAAACAGCAAAACAGTGGTGTCTGAAGTGCTGATTATTAATTTGTTAGTGGATAACCAGTCCCATGCAAGTGAAAAGTCAGTTTGAAGCTCAGTAATAATACGCTTGGTGTACTTCCCTGCTTTTGTGAAGATATCACCTGTATAAAAGTAAGGAATTTAGCTCTGGGAGATCTCAGGTCATATTACTGATAAAGAGAGAGAACAGCAAGGGCCATAAAACCGACCCCCATGGAACTCCAGGGTGATTATTTACAACTCTAGAACCTACTACCAGAAAAGTTTTACCTGTGAGATCATTTTTGAAGTAGGTACAAATTTTCTTCAAAAACCCTAAAGCATCTAGTTCATTCAGCAACAGTGCATAGTTATCTTTTTCAAAGGCTCATTTCACATGGAAGAAAATGGCTCCATTTTGGAGACTGTGGTCTATATTGGTACAAATTTAGCTGGTGAATTTAAGGATTCTGGTAATTGTGCTGCCTTTTGGCCTGAAACCATGTTGCTCATCTATGACTATACTGCATTTACTAATGTATTCAAGAATTTGGTTACGTATTTTTCAAGAACCTTGGTCAGGGGGCAGAGGTTTGTGATAGGTTTTAAAATCGGATGTATCCAAGGGTGTGGTAACTGCAGAATGGCAATATCAGGTCATGTTTATAGCCATGTCAGATAGGGAGGTTAAAAATGAATGAGGATGGAGTACAAAGGAATAAGCAGCCTAACTGGAATATTTTGGGATGCTCTGTATGCTACTGAGGGTTGTAGTTGCAGTTATTAATATCAAAATGATCTTAAACTTGGGTTTTATTTAGGAAACTCACAACTACCCAGATTATAAAAGTTCAAAGGATTAGGTCCAGATAAAATCACTTTAGCTAGCAGATCTAAGAAACACGATCTCCGATACCCTCCCTGTTGGAGGAATAAAGACGCCTTGTTGAAGTTTCAAGTAGTTTATTCAGTTAAGTAGGTAGATGGGCAAGTGTTCTTGTTGTAAACAATTAGAAGAATACTCATCCATCTACCTACAAACTTTCTTGGATAAAGTTTGAAACACAGACTGTTATCAAGACAAAGATGTATATCTTCTAAATAGCTCTATTTATATTGTTTGGCAACATCTGTAAGGCCTACAGTAAGACAATATGCTTGTACTACGAGATATAGCTTGATTTTTCTTGATAGGCTGAAGATGTAGCCATCAGACCTACACAAAACAATATTTACTTCAAACTTCCAAAACTTCTGTTGAGGCAAATACTGAAATGTACCTCACCTGAATTCTTGTTAACTGAAATTAAACCCCTCCCTAAGACATCACTAACTCTGAATACAGAAGTTCAGATAAAGCAGTCCTGCTGTAACCTATAAATATCAAGGCACGCAACAAGCTGTTTCAGTTCTTTGTGTTTAAATGTACAACAGTGTGGCCCTTACATCTTAGCTGTCCCCACCTTTGCCTCATATTTGATTTTTTGATAAATTGCTTTGAACCATACCCAATCAACATCAGACAGTTTCTGTACTACTTATTATTAGAAAGCACATGTTGAGACAAACGCCACTGTTCTATCAACTTTTTACATGAATTAGAGTAATATTTAAACATTGTCCAAGAATTTTGGCTTATGTCTCTCCATTATTTTTGACTTTGCCCAGAATTCTTGAACAAAAAAGTTTTGAGCTATATTATGGGCAAACATACAATATCAGCTGTTGCATAATGTTATCCAACCCTTCCTGTTCATGGATTTAATGCATTTAAAACTAAACACCTCACATTTAATATAAATGGCATAGTCTAATCTAAATTTTAAGTAAACGTGCTTGGCGAATGCATGTTTCCCTTCATAACTAGCAGAATGCTGCTAATAGCACAGGATAAAGTCCTGACATTAACCAACATGACCAGGAATAGACTAACAACCTGGATGCTGTAGGTACAAGATTGTGAGGGGGGGGGGGTGAGAGGCCAACACACCCTTGTCCATCCATGGTGAGGGTTGGGGGTGGCATTCCAGCCTGCTGCAATGCTGCAGCCTACTGGAGAGTTGTATTGCATGTAGTGTGATGGGCTGGAGATGGACATTTAATGTTGCCACAGCATGCTCATAGTAGCCTTCAACATGCACATGCAGAAGTGTACACCTGCACTGGGTGAAGGTGTTTCAGGCCGTCTTATAAGCAAAAACCCTGATGACTGCACTTGCAACAGATGCAGAAATACTAAACCTCTGGTATTCGGGCCGGCCGAGGGCTACCCTGGCAGGGATAACCCAAATGTGATGACTGCAACAGTGAAACACGAAGAACATCAAATGGGTTGTTCAGGCCCTGGTTAGGTTGATGGCTGACAGGCATAGCTCTCAAGTTCTTAGTCAATAATTCTGGACAAAGCCAAAAATAAGGGGGTAAGAAAGATCCAAAATCCGAGAATGTTTTTTAATGTTACACTAAACAATTAACTGAATAATAAGTTTTGCATCAGCATGTATTTTTGAACAAAAAGCACAAATCTCAAATGGATGGCATTTGCTGATTGACTGTAGTCCTCAGTAATTTAACAGAAAATCACAACTTTTATGAAGGCCAGTAAAAAAACTATTGAGAGGTATATCAGCAGCAGTGGCGGGAAAAAGAAAGCAGAAATAAGAAAACTCGTGTATGTATAATCTTACATTTCTCTGAATTTGAAGTAAATCTGTTCATAATGGATCAATTTTTGTAGGGTTTACAGACAATCATTACTAGAATAAGACATTACAAATGTTTGTTCCATATATGAATAAGACCATACATACTGTGGAGTGGAAGAATGTCCATAATGCATGTTTGTAAGTAACTGAGATCCATGTCCTTGAGTCTTATGACTGCTAAGTCACTCCACTCAGACTGCGTACTGTTAACCAACATGTTGATGCATGTTAGTTGTGTAACACAGTAACCCAGTTTTTGAGAACAGGACCAGTCTTCATAAATCCCAACCTTTCTACCAAATGGTAATCTGATTAATGACTGTCTACAAAGATTATGTCATCTGGTATATTCTCGTCAAGGAGAAACAGATACTGTTAATATAAAATAGGGCTAATTCTATGGACATAATCTCGACCATATATATATATATATATATATATATATATATATATATATATATATATATATACACGCTGGTATGTATCAGGTACATGAAATCTGTGAACTGCATTCTAAGTGGCATGGAGTAAAATATTCCAACATTTACAAAAGATGAAAAAAAGCTAATAGGGTTGTTGATTTCTGAATGAAATCTACTCCATTTTTCATTAGTCAATATTTTATCTGAATGAAAATAATGCTTAACGATATCCAGCTATCAACCCAAAGAAATATTACTTAATTAAAAAGCTATCTAGTAATTCCATAGGGCAAAAAATATGTCATCATATGAGAATAAGGCTCCTAAATCAATGAAGATTAAACAATTGTTCATTTTCAGTGATATGAAATTTCCACAATGCAAGACTCAATAAGAAAATAATTCTGATGGCTTTTATCATCTGAAGCACAAAATTGTATGTGATATTTGTTAAAGGAGCACAGATTCACTGACAACAGAAAAATTTCCTACAAAATACTACTGCCTGCCTGCTAAAAGTCATGAAACATATCTATTGTGAACATTCTGAAAGTATTTGTACCATCAAAAGTTACTGTTTTTCATTAAATGGATTCTAGTGCTTTGGTTACTTTAGCTCCAAGAAAACTCTGTATAAATAGTAACTCTAGTATAACTGTTTTTATTCTACACTGCTGATGTAACAGCTTGTTTAACTAAAAAAAAAAAAAAAAACCTACAGGAGATAGCAAATAATTATCTGAACTATCCTTATGCCTTTTCCTTGCCAACTTCATGTTTCTCTGTTACAGCTGCAGTACAACTATCAACATAATTAGGATGCCACACAGACAGGCAGTCACAGCAAGAGAAATCAGATGATTCACAGCCTATCGTCCAGACAGAAGAGTAAACAATTATAAATCACTACAGAATTCAGCTGACTGCCACTTTGCATTAGTTTTCTGCTGATTTAAACCCTACCAGTGAAAGATCCCCATGGATTGCCACTCCAGTTTAAAATTTCACAATAAGGTGGAAAATGGTCTGCACAAGGCCAAAACGTGTTAAATGGGGAAAGATATGCTTTTAGCACACTGAGGATTGCTCTAACAATTACAGATTTCTGTCCAAATACTTAAAAATTTCTTAGTACGAGAAGCTTGGCTTAAGCAGCAACAATAAAAAACAGATACAAAAGGTTACAGTTCAAAACAATTAATAGTCTGCAAAAGATTGGAATGGGGATTACATATCGTATAATGGAGAGCCTCAACAGTCGCTTAAATCTGGCATCAAACTGTAAAATGGATGATGATGATGTTTTATAGCTTAATCCTGTGTAAATGGTTAAAGGTATCCAGTTGTATATCTAATAGTATAAAGAAACACTGCAGCCCCACAGCATGCTATGTACTACCAGGATAAAGAAACAATACATCCCCACAGCATGCTCTGTACTAATAGTATAAAGAAACACTGCAGCCCTACAGCATGCAATGTACTAACTGTATAAAGAAACACTGCAGCCCTACAGCATGCTATGTACTAACAGGATAAAAAAGCAATACATCCCCACAGCATGATCTGTACTAAAAGCATAAAGAAACACTGCAGCCCTACAGCATGCTATGTACTAACAGGATAAAAAAACAATACATCCCCACAGCATGATCTGTACTAATAGCATAAAGAAACACTGCAGCCCTATAGCATGCAATGTACCAACAGTATAAAGAAGCACTGCAGCCCCACAGCATGCTCTGTACTAATAGTATAAAGAAACAATACAGCCCCACAGCATGCTCTGTATTAATAGTATAAAGAAACACTGCAGCCCCACAACATGCTCTGTACTAATAGTATAAAGAACCAATACAGCCCCACAGCATGCTCTGTACTAATAGTATAAAGAAACACTGCTGCCCCACAGAATGCTCTGTACTAATAGTATAAAGAAACACTGCAGCCCCACAGCATGCTCTGTACTAATGGTATAAAGAAACACTGCAGCCCCACAGCATGCTCTGTACTAATAGTATAAAGAAACACTGCAGCCCCACAGAGTGCTCTGTACTAATAGCATAAAGAAACATTGCAGCCCCATAGTACGCTATGCACTTACAGTATAAAGAAACACTGCAATCCCACAGCATGCTATGTACTAATAGTATGAAGAAACACTGCAGCCCCACAGCATGCTATGTACTAACAGGATAAAGAAACAATACAGCCCACAGCATGCTCTGTACTAATAGCATAAAGAAACACTGCAGCCTTATAGCATGCAATGTACTAACAGTATAAAGAAGCACTGCAGCCCCACAGTACGCTATGCACTTACAGTATAAAGAAACACTGCAGTCCCACAGCATGCTATGTACTAATTTTATGAAGAAACACTGCAGTCCCACAGCATGCTATGTACTAATAGTATAAACACTGCAGCCCCACAGCATACTCTGTACTAATAGCATAAAGAAACACTGCAGCCCTATAGCATGCAATGTACTAACAGTATAAAGAAACACTGCAGCCCCACAGCATGCTATGTACTAACAGGATAAAGAACCAATACAGCCCCACATCATGCTCTGTACTAATAGTATAAAGAATCTCTGCAGCCCCACAGCATGCTCTGAACTAATAGTATAAAGAAACTCTGCAGCCCCACAGAGTGATCTGTACTAATAGCATAATGAAAAACTGCAGCCCCACAGTATGCTATGCACTTACAGTATAAAGAAACACTGCAGTCCCACAGCATGCTATGTACTAATAGTATGAAGAAACACTGCAGCCCCAAAGCATGCTAAGTACTAATAGTATAAACACTGAAGCCTCACAACAAGCTCTGGACTAACAGTGTAAAGAAATACTGCAGCCCCACAGCATGCTATGTAATAACAAAGAAACAGTGCAGTCCCACAGCATGCTATGCACTTACAGTATAAACACTGCAGTCCCACAGCATGTTATGTACTAATAGTATAAAGAAACACTGCAACCCCACAGCATGCTATATACTAATAGTATAAAGAAACGCTGCAGCCCCACACCATGCTCTGTACTAATAGTATAAAGAAACACTGCAGCCTCACAGCATGCTCTGTACTAGTAGTATAAAGAAACTTTGCAGCCCCACAACATGCTCTGTACTAATAGTATAAAGAAAGACAACAGCCCCACAGCATGTTCTGTACTAACAGTATAAAGAAACAGTGCAGCCCCACAGCATGCTATGTACTAATAATATAAAGAAAAACTGCAGCCCCACAGCATGCTATATACTAACAGTATAAAAAAACACTGCAGCCTCACAGCATGCTATATACTAACAGTATAAAGAAACAATACAGCCCCACAACACGCTCTGTACTAATAGTATAAAGAAACACTGCAGCCTCACAGCATGCTCTGTGCTAATAGTATAAACACTGCCACCCCACTACATGCTCTGTACTAATAGTATAAAGAAACACTGCAGCCCCACAGCATGCTATGTACTGATGGTATAAAGCAACACTGCAGTACCATATCATGCTATGTATTAGGCACACTGCATGCTTTTGTATGACATCATGTGGATGATTGCTCACTTCTGCCTAAAATTCAGAGAAACAGGATATCTGCATCACTGTCAGACAATGATCCTTGGGAAAAGACTTATTTCAGGAAATTGTCACTTGAAGCCAGAGAAAGGACTGGTCAGAATCTTAATCTGCAAGAGTTAATCTCTCTGTTCCAATATATCTCATAGCGGTACAGTAACAGTAATCCCTAACAGGCATTCCTCTATAGACCAGCTCCTTATATACTTAGGCTCCCTAGAATAAGATCTTTCCACAGACCGTTGTCTTCTTATGATGGACAGATTCTGTCTCTTCCCCTTTGGGTTCACTGAAAGAAAGTAGTGTGCACTCAACACTGATGTCGTATTTCAACTTGTAATGTACTTAGACTGGCGAGCAAGCTCTGCTTCTGTGTTCAGGCTTTTTTTTATGACTACTATAGAGTGAAATAGTACAACAGTCTGTTCTAAATGTTTCATTCTACAATTTTAGAAACCTGGCCCATTTATTTATTTATTTATTTTTTTTGCAACTTTGTGATTGTTAAAATGGATCACAAAGAACTTGCAGTACAGAGGGTCACTACTGGTGCTATGCCATTGTGTACCTGGTATACACATTTTATTTTTTATTACTCATTGCAACTACAAGATCATACAATGTCCCCTTCTTTCGTCTATTTCAGCCAGAGCTCAAATAATAAAACTGGAGGAACAATTTGCCTGGACCAAAAGGAAGGCTAGTTTTGAACAAGGTCTATTAACCCATCCTGCCTTTCATATTCTTTTATGTCTTCAGCATTAAATAAATGCAAGCAGACACACAAGTATGCATAGGTGCACGTACACACACGCACACACACTTTTCTATGTATCATCTGCTACCCCCGAATTCTGAAAAAAAGTTTAACAAGGAATTTGGTATTGTAAAATGAAGGTATAGCTGTCAGCCAATGTCAGTGGAATCATGATTTGTTCTGGGTGGTGGTTTGCATGGGTGCACTGAAAAAGCCTCCTTGGAGAGCAGTGTGACTTTAGCTACAAAGAAGTTTTAGAGAAAATCAAAATTAAGACTTTTAAAGGTTGACAAAAATGAACAAAAAATAATTTCTTGATGGTAGATATGGTAGATGTAGATAAAAATAAAAATAGTTCTGCCTACATTTGGATCTACTACCGTTCTTGAAACTCAACTGGTATGTAAAAAAAAATCGAAACATGTTCAGGACTGACAACCTGTGCATACAAATTCATAAAAATACTTGTTCTTCTGACTACACAGTACTCAAATAAATGCACTACAATACAATTTTAACAGAGACTAAGACAGCATGCATTCTCAATGCTGGGGGGGAGGGTCCTTCAATACCCCCCTTACTTTATCATACTAACGCCAAGACCAAAGTACCTTGAGGAAAGAGTGATCAACACCAGAATAAAGCTCTATTTTGCTCTTTTTTTCCTGGGAGGCTGTAATCTTGGAGAATCTGGAAAAACAATATGCTTGAAGCACTTATATACAGTAAGCAAATTCCACCTCTAGCAATTACATTCAAGAAACTATGATACAAGGAAGATTCAAGAAACTCGGACACAAGCAATCTTGCATCAAGGAACAGGCTGTAAAACTATTAAATTCTAACTAGAAAGCAAAGAAAGGCAATAAAAGTTAGCAAACGTTCAAATACATGGGCTCAGAAAGGGCATTATGTTACTTTATGACAAATATGAACAGCCTCCCCACGCACTGCGAGGGCAGCTTTGGAACTGGGGTATATTATGTCTATTTAACATTAGCATATTTCATTCTGGTTAAAGGAATCAAAAGAACAGATTTTTCAAGATGCTTCAAATCAAGATAAATCAAATTTTAAAAAAAAAACTGTTGAATCCAGCGAGAGTTGATTAAATTCTAATTGTGTGCACCTGGACTGAAAATATTTTTTTTTTCTCTCTGCATTAGGGCACTCTGGTGCAGAGCATTTTGCATTATGAAAAGGTACTGTTTTTTTTTAAGGACCACAATGTGTCTGGGATGCAGCAGATCTGGTTTCATATGTTAACAAGATATATAAATACTTTATCATTTTAACTGCCTTAGCATTTTCCAACCAATGAGCTACTATCACTGCCTATTCATTCCCATCAACGGGTGACAGTAATCTGTGGTGAGGTCATCACAGAGGCATCCATGAGGTGATTTTTCTGGGACCCAATTTTCCAAATGGGATGTGCAGCAATTCTCTTATATTAACTTTACATCAGACTTCTGTGCTAATCAGCCTGGTTTATACATTCTATTTGAACAACAGAATACCTACTCTGGGCTTATCCTAATGCATTATTTTCTTCCATGCAAGTGATGGTACTTTCCTTTATTTTATAATCTTCTGTATTGTCCCCCAGTCCCGCCCCCAAAATGCTGCATGATTACTACTCTTGGCAAGCATGCACTCTTCAAGAGGGTAAGTTACACTATTTATATAATGTTCTTCCCCTCACCAAAAGTACCAGTTACTCCAATAGTCTACTGAGTGATGTTACATCACGTCTCCATTTCACTGAGATTTAGTCAGTGTCATTCACCTATTCTACTGCAGATATCTGAACAAGTTTTGTTATAGCCTATATAGTAAACATTTTCTTGGAGGTTCTGATGTACATGGTTTTAATTTGGCTCTCCATTTCATGTACAAATGTATAAAAGCCAACTGTCTGTATAAGTAATAGTCTGCTATTAATGATCCTTGCCCTGGGCACCATCCTCTCCTTGTTTTCTCATCTGGATAACGCAAAAGGAACAAACTTAAGAGACCACCTTCTTTGCTATGGCAGTAAGCTGTTGTCAAGCTGTTGTCCTTTGTATACTGGTATTAAGTGTACCTAACAAGTATGTAACAAAATATTTTGAACAAAGCTTTAGCACATTCAGTATGAGATACTGAATGAGACCACCAGTACTATAAACTCTGTTAGTGTCTTACATCAGAAATATTGCTACTTTACCATTTATCAGTTACTCTGATGTATGACAATGAAGAATTTTTCTTTTTCATCAATATGAGTCAGTGTGGAGGACCTGGTTTAATTCCTTTTTCTTGGTATTAGACCTCATTTAATGCTGATGTTGCTCTTTTAGTCAGACTTCTGCATTTAATTATTTACTGCCTGTGTGGTCTGGAGCACTGATGTGTATTTTCATTTCCCACATAGCTGGCTTTTTCCTCTATTCTTTTTATTAGCAACTACGAGTCATTGTTGCATAATGACGGTCTGTGGTCAGTGCTGCTACTGTAACTTCATGGGGCCATTTGTGTGCTCTCTTACGTATAAAGCATCAGGCTCACTTCCCTTGACAAAGGCAAGCGAGGCACAAGGTATAACATTTTCTATATGCAACTTCTGAACCATATAAGTTTTTTTTCCAAGATGATTGAAGTTTCTTTTCTGCACAGCTGGATTCTTTTCATCTAATCCTACAAGTTACTGATCCCTTCTCTGTGGCTTTATCTGTAGATGGTATTTTTATGGATGATCATTTGTACTTGTTTGGGGTCTATTATATTTACTACTTCACCCTTTCACCAAAAGGGGAGTATGTGCAGTTAGCCTGTTTTGAGCCTTACCTTTTCTTTTTGAGAGAGTTGCTGAATTACTGATGCCATCCTTTGTCTCTCTCCCTTTGCATCTCTAGTGCAAGATCTGCTGCGAAGGAGACATTAGCATGATTCCAAGTGAATCCTTCATTTAAATATTAATGCTATATATGTAAAGTCTCAAACTGACTTATTAGTCTCACATACGTTGGCCTTTGTGATCTCACTGCTTGCACGAGACTTCGGCGTGACTTGCAAGCAATTTCAGTATTGTTTTTCCTTGGCTGGACCTTGGTTCAGTTGTTACTACGAATATGTCCAGTAATATCAGTATCATCCTGGCTGTTCTGGTGTCCTGTAGCATATCACTCACTAGTATATTGTTTTGTTGTGATCTTCCTTCTAGATTTGAGATTTTCCTTTTTACAGCTGCCATGGTACCACAGAGTCGCTAAATCTTCAGGTATACTACATTATCCTCTAAATCAGAGACTATTTTTTTTTTCTACTTCAGTACTTCTGTCATTTATCTCACCCATCACACTGACAGTGGTTTTAAAGGAGGAAGATATAGTACAGAAGTTATTTTTAACTGATTCAATGTTACGGTTTTGTGAAACAAACTGGGAGTCAGTTATCCGTTTCTAAACTGTAATTCCAATTCTTCTTCTGAGTGTTACACTGGGATTTTTTATTTTTTTTGCATTTTTTTAATTTGCTTTTTGTTGTCTAGCGCATACAAAGATAATACTGACATATGTTTGGCATTTGCTGCATGCACCTGCAGCTGAATATTTGCATCTGTTGATTTATTAATCCATTGCATTGGCATTTATGATTGTTGCCATTTTTTTTCTCCTTGAAAAAACTGTAGACTGTTGGACAATCTTTTCCCAGAAATCTCCTTTGCATTCATTTTTTACCACATACTGGAAGATTTTTTTTGTCATTTTTTTTTTTACTTTTTTGATATAAAAGTTTTTAGATAGCCTTGTGTCAAGTGGTCAGAGATGGATAGTGCAAACTAAATACTCTAAATTACTAAGTCCAAGAAAAGTTTGACATCTAGCCATCAATCTAATTTTAGCATACATGAGACTGTGACATTACTTGGCGATTATTATTTTCTAAAATAACAGTTTCAAAAGCTGCAATCCCCAAAGGCACAGAAAATAATGTCCATTCCTTAAATGATGTAGGCTCTCTCATTTTCCTAGCAGATAAAAGTACACAACTGCCAGCAGAAGCCATTTTGCACTTCATTAGTAAGTTAATCCATCAATCAATGAACTGTGCCTTCGTATCCCAGTGATTTGAAAGCATCTCATAACTACTATGGAGGGTGAGAGAGAGGAAAGCTCTAATAACCTGTCAGTTTTCTGTCCAATATCCCTCATTGCAATCCCACTAAAAACATTTGAATAAGGCACTCCTAAACAACTAAACCATACAATTGTGTCCAGCAATGCAAAGGGCACAAGGTTCCACACCAGGCCATGGTACAGAAATAGCACTTTATCATTAATGTGTTCGCAATATAGAAAAGAGAGACAGGTAACTTGGCGTGATCTTTCCAAATGCTTAGTACAGTGAACTGCACATTATAACTGTCACATCCTGCACAGTGTTACCACTCATATGAGTCATCAGACTGGTTTTTCAGATATGGAACAAAGCACATCACAATTCCATATGTTGCAGCTCCTCAAGACTCACTTTTGTGTCTCCTCCTTTTCATCCTGTTTATGAATAGCATCACATCTGTGGTTCAGCTCACACAAAGTGGCATGCTGATTATACTATACAGGTACAAACTTCCAAATATTACCGATGGTCTCATCACAACTTCAGGTGGCGTACAACTCGATAAAGACTTGCTTCAATTATTCAGGCCTTGCAAACACTAACATTATTCAAACTAACTAATGCGAATGAAAGCAGAAATACAATTAACAAAATACTTTCTAAAGATAGTAAACATTTAGAACCAGTTGGCAGAACTAAATTCTTACAACCACCACTTGATGAAACCCTAAATCGCATGTAAAAGAGCAGTACTCAAAAAAGAAAAAACTGAGTTATAATACATACCTGTGATAGGTTCATAGATTTAGCACCATCAGCAAATGGGCATGCCACTGCCTGAACATGACTGCAAGCTCAAAGAATGGAAAAAACGTGGGGGACATCCGCTAGTGACAAGTATGTGCACCCCACAAACACAGCCACAAGACAAAAGCAAGCATTGTTGCAGAGACAGTACTCAGACATGGTGTCATGTTGAACAATGCATGTGGGACTGAGTGGAGAGCATACACATTATATGAAAAGTATATGAATAGGGTGCGTCAGTATCCTACACTTACAAGGAGCATCTCAACATGTAATGATGTGTGAGCCAATATGCATGCAACTGAATTCATACACTCAGGTTGTAGAATTGCCCCTTCTACAACAATCCCTGCAGTGCTTGCTGACTAGCAATGTCACTAAAACAGCAGTCATTCAAGTGTTCCTTTGGGCTCATCCCTGCTCATCCACTGTGGTTTTAACTAAACCACCATCTCCTGCACTTGCCTGTTGGCAGTAGAAAATTCTTCAAAATGTCCTGAGCCTCTACATTAGATTTGCAACTGCAATACTTAACTCATTAGCTTGCAGCTATCCATTCAGGTTAAGTCTAGTAAATCGGGAAAAGCATTTACTTCTTAGGCAATTTTCATTGTCAAAAAATATTTTCTGCCTTTGCATGTGATACTCCATCAGCTCTTACTTATTTCACTCAAAATGAAAGCGGTAATGCCGATAAATTGAATTCAACATTATCAACATTACCCAACTTACCTGGACGTCTGGTGATTTCCTACAAATGTTTTGCAGGAGAGCAAGCCCCCCCACCCTGCACTCCTGCTAATTATATATTCCAACTCCAAGATCTCACTACAGTGAGGAAAAGGGTAAATTTCCCAATCGCCAATGCAGTGTGATCTCCAATCCAACTGTAAACTTTGAAGCTTTGAAGCTCAAAAACACAAATGCAAGCTACATCTTGACCTTTTCAGAGGCAATAAAAAATCCATTCAGAATTTTAAGCTTTTACTCCTATACCCTTGACTATACGAATGACAATGAAGTAAGTTTCCAACTTTTGATAGTAAACCATATATATATATATATATATATATATATATATATATATATATATATATACATACACACACACACACGCATATATATATATATATATATATATATATATATATATATATATATATATATATATATATATAGATATATATATATATATATATATACATATATATATATATATATATACATTTTATATATATATATATATATATATTCGTATACAGAATATATGTGTGTAAATGAGAGGGAGGGTAGAGGAATGGTGAGGATGCAGGGAGTAGAGTTGGTAAAGGTGGATGAGTTTAAGTACTTGGGATCAACAGTTCAGGGTAATGGTGAGTGTGGAAGAGAGTACAGGCAGGGTGGAATGGGTGAAGAGTGTCAGGAGTGATTTGTAACAGACAGGTACCAATAAGAGTGAAAGGGAAGGTCTACAAGAGGGTAGTGAGACCAGCTATGTTATATGGGTTGGAGACGGTAGCATTGTCGAAAAGGCAGGCGTCAGAGTTGGATGTGGCAGAGTTAAATACGTTAAGATTTGCACTGGGTGTGACTAGGATGGACAGGATTAGGAATTAGTATATTAGAGGGTCAGCTCAGGTTGGACAGTTTGGAGACAAAGCAAGAGAGGCAAGATTGTGTTGGTTTGGACATGTGCTGAGGAGGGATGCTGGGTATATTGGGAAAAAGATGCTAAGGATGGAGCTGCCAGGTAAGAGGAAAAGAGGAAGGCCTAAGATGAGGTTTATGGATGTGGTGAGAGAGGACATGCAGGCGGTTGGTGTGAAAGAGCATGATGCAGAGGGCAGGAAGAAATGGAAACAGATGAACCGCTGTGGCGACCCGTTCAAACCCCTGACTGTGGAAGACCAGAGGACTGAAGTACTATATAAATATATATATATATATATATATATATATATATATATATATATATATATATATATATGGATCCACTTTTTAATTTCGAAAGCCCAAAATAATGAGATTTTGGAATCTCAAAATTAAAAAGTGAAAAAAAAGATAAAAGAACTAAAACAATGTTTTTAAAGGGGGGGCAAGCCCCCCTGCACCCCCCACAGCCCCTGCAACTTAAATATACCATCTCTGAGATCCCGCTACAGTGAATAGACCAGTAATGCTCCTGTTCTGCTTACCATTCTCTTCACTGTAGCGCACTCTGGAAGATGGTATATTTAAGTTGCTGGGGGGCTTGCCCCCCCTGCAAAAACATTGTTTTAGTTGTTTTTGTTTTTTTTTGTTCCACTTTTTAATTTCGAGTTTCCAAAATCTCGATGTTTTGAGTTCGGTATTTCAAAACTCGTGCTTTTGGGCTTTCAAAATTAAAAAGTGGACCTATATATATATATTATAGATATACACACATGCACGCATGGATATTCTCTACATGTTCATAATCTTGCAGCCGATGAGGGCCTTTTTAATTTTTTTTTTTGTGACTTGGTCATTTTGTCAGCATGGCAGAAGGCAATGAAATACTAACTTCATGTGCCGAAAGAAGCGCGTTGAATACAGGTGATGGACTGTTGAATAATCGCTTAACCAACTGTCTGATGGGACAATCTAACCCTTTACTTACAGGAGAGTTAGCTGATGCTGGTACTGATTTTGTCCCAATTAAGCAAATGGACACCAAGGTACATAGTGTGGAGCATAGTATGGAGAATGATTTATATCGGTTTAAATGTTTTCAATGTCAGCGTTACCATCTTGAAGCTTGCCTCAGCTTGGCCGTGTTCCCTAGGGGCTTAAGGGTGTTGAATATGCCAATATAACACCTATCCTGCCCTGTTGGCCTAGTGGCAGAAAATTAATTTAGAGACCAGCAAAGCGTATCTTAAATTATTAATTGACTTTTTTCAACCGCTAGAAAATGAACTTTGTGAGCAGATCCAGAGGCAACAAAATGAGCTTTCAGGTGCCGCAGGAGAGGAGTATACACATCTCTTTATAAATGAACTCATTGATAAAGTAACTGCTTATAAAAAAAGGTGGCTTGCTCAGAAAAAGAAAAAAATTAATCAGGGATCTCAATGACTTTAGGAATCAAAATGTTTTCACCTGGTCCAGGGTCCGGGACAAACCGGAACATGAGAATACCAATCAAAGAATGAATACGACATGTAATACCAGTCAGAACATGGTTATTGCTGCTTCTTCCAATATGGATCTACACGGAAGTCTTTAATCTCCTGCATCAAGTGTTTCTGTTTACTCAGTGCCCCTGGTGGAACCTCCTCCAGCAGTTGAGCCTGCAGTGGTACAAACGGCACAGGAGCAAGGGCCAGTGGTTTGATGTAAAATTATACCTGCTGTTAAGGAGCAGGTTTTCCACTACTACCTCTCCCCTTTCATACTCGCAGGGCTGGGTCCATGGACTATGAACATCCGTGGAATGGGATGAAGCAGAAAGAACCACCAGGGACAGGCCAAGTGCAAACATCAAGAAAATGTGGAGCCTGAACGAAGGGGACTAGTCTGGAATATTTCCAGGTGCCCTTCAACCAGCCAAGTACTCTTTGTTAACGAAAGGGCTAGGCTTCATACCTGCCAGCAGAATGGACATTAGTAGCTGTTTAGTGAAACTGAGACTGTTCACACGCAATGTAGCTTTGAAATTAACATTTAATGATCAGTTGAATGCTCCTGAAATGGTGTTTAAGAAACCTAGAACTTTTGTGCCTAGTTTACCGAGTATCATTGAAATTTTTTTTTTACAAGTGTGTGAGAAAGAGATTTATGACAATTTATCTCTTGGCCATAGGGCGTTGTATTCCAACAATCTTTCTAAAATGGAGCAACAAGCACTTATCGATTTAAAATCTAATAGGGACATAGTTATCTGCCCAGTGGATAAGGGTAGACCGGTGGTGGTGCTGGACTCTGATTACTATTATGCAACTATGTCTGATATGTTATCTGATGTTATTGTTTATAGTGCTGTTATTAATGTTGTATCCCAGATACAAACACACATTTTGAATACTTTGAATGAAAGTCTTTGTATTGGTTTAATAATACAGACCTTGTTTGGGTATTCAAAGTTGAGCAACCTCTGGTACCCCAGCTATACGGTTTACCCAAAATACATAAAAATCCAGCTCAGCCCAGTTTTAGACCGTTTGTAGCTGGAGGTGGTTGGCTCACTGAGTCAATTTCAATATTCTTAGACTCACAACTAAGAAAGGTGTTGGATGACTTCCCTGTGGTTCTGAAAGATACAGAGCATTTTCTACGAGATTTGTATAATGTTATGATTAACACAGATGTGAACATGATTAATTTTCTGGTAGCCCTAGATGTAGTTTCTTTATTTATCTGTATCCCAAACCAAGAGGTGATCGCTATGGTCAAAGCAGTTCTTTCTAGATCTAATATGTTTTCCCCAAGCTATGTTGATTTGTTGTGCATGTTATTGGAAGTGGTACTTGAAAATAACATTTTTCTTTTTGACAACAATGCTACTGGCAGGTATCAGGGGTAGCAATGTGTACCAGCTGTGCCAATTCTTATGTCAACCTTGTTATGGTTGAGTGGGAACAGCACCATATTGTAGGTAAGTACAATGGTAGTATATGTTTTTACCGTCGATTTGTAGACCATCTCTTTATTGAATGGCAAGGAATTCAAAGAATTAATCGTAGCAATGGTTTTCTCCAGTTTACTATGAATCATTCCCCACATACTACTGACTACTTGGATACTTGGATGTTACTGTATTCAGAAAAAGGGATAATTTTTGTACTAAGTTGCATAGGAAGGAATGTTATGTTCCATCCTTCCAACACAGAGACAGTATGCACCCCCAGTTTGTATTCTCCAACATCTTAATAGGCCAGACTATGAGAGTGTCTCGCCTATCTGGTGATGAAGTGGATTTCTTTTTAGAAATGGATTATTTGAGAGCAGCCTTTGAATCAAGGGGTTACAAGCAGAAGTAAATATATAAGGCCCAATGTAAAGTGTTAAATGAACGGGGTAGATGGGCAAAACCCTATTATTCTGAGAGAGTGATGTATCCATGTAAATCTAGTACTAGGTCTTCAGTGATCCCGGTGGTGTTGTCCTATACTCAGGATGTTGAAATTATTCAGGATGTTTTGGTGAGGAATTGATCCATCATGCAGGTGATGAAAGGATCTCGGCACTGGTTGGACCCCAACCTAAGTTTGTTTTTAAAAATAAAATGAATTTGAAGCAACATTTGTGCTACCCTAAACGGTGCATTTATGATACAACATGGAGAGGTACCCTTAAGTGTGGTGCTTGTGCCTACTGTCATAATAACATAGATGAATCCAGATTTTTTTAAGCACCTGGGAACTGGTAGATTATGGCAGCTGAGAGCTACTGTTGATTGTAACACCAAGCAACTGGTCTAAGTAGCACATTGTGTTATTTGCTTCAGATTTTATATTGGAATGACCAACTGCAGATTGAGGGAAAGGGTGAGAGACCACTTTTACTGTAATAAGAAAGGCTTTGATTTCAGTGCATTAGCCAAACATACGATTCAGGAAGGTAGTAACCACACTTACCTTTTTCATGCTTTACATGTTGTTGAAACCAGTCTGAGATTAGGGGACAGCATTAATAAAATTGAAAGCATTGAACTACAGTGGATCCTACGGTTGGGCTCACACAGAGGATTTAGGCTCAATAATAAGATACAGCAATGCAGCATACCCCCTGTATCGACACTGCATCAAATCAATACTCTCCATAAAGAAACCTGACATCAATGCAGCATACTCCATCTATGCAGACTGCATCAAATCATTACTCTACAAAACTAAACCTGACAGCAATGCAAGATACTCCCTGTATCCACACGGCTTTGCTAATACATAGGATACAATCACACTCAACATAAGAGCAGTCTGCAACCAGAAAGTCTTTAAATGCAAATGAAGCAACACCTGATAGATAACTGGCTCTGTACCTGCACCAACCCTGGGATAGCTTTCTGCTGCACAAAACGTAATGTACTACTATCACAACTATACCCTCTTATATCATCTCATCTACTTTATCTTCCTTATGTTTTTTCTCCCTTTCTTTCATTTGCCTGCTCTAACACTCTATATTATTTTCATATGTTTTTATAAAAACAAATATTTTATGTAAACCCTTAAACTACACACACACACACACACATATATATATATATATATATATATATACACACACACACACATTTTATATATATATATATATATATATATATATATATATATATATATATATATATATACACATAAACACACACACACACGCATACACGTGTATGTATGTATACATACATAGATATATATATATATATATATATACACACACATATATACACACATAGGTTCATAGGTTCATACTAGGCTATCTGCCCTAGGGCATTTATAAGCCTAACCAGAGTCTGTTTGGCTTTCACCACCCTTTTAGATTAGTTGACTGTGCCACTGTATAGTAGGTCACAGAAGATGGCCCTTTTAAGGTTAGTTTACTGTGCCTCTGTCTAGTAGGGACACAGAAGAGATCCCAGGGGTAAACCTACGATCTCCCATCCACTCGTCAAGATTTCTCTTGAAGAGGGTCATTGAGGGACTCTGCCTAACAGGGATTGGGATTTTGTTCCAGAGTGAGGGGAGCCTCTGGGATATGAATCTGTCCCTCCAGCATGTACTATTTATTTCTGTGCTGAGGTTTAAGTCCCTGGAGCATGTAGCTCTAAGGGATTTGGATTTCCTGAGGTGGAGCATGTCCATTAATTCTGGGTTGGACATGGCTTTATACGTCAGGCGCAGATCGCCTCTGAGTAGGCGGTAAGCAACTGAGTAGAGCTGGAGTTTCTTTAGCCTAACTGCATAGGGCATCTGTTTGAGTCCCTTGATACTCTTGGTGAGGTACCTTTGGGGTCTTTCCAGTTGCTGCAGGTGTCGGGTAAGGTACATCCCAAATGGGGCATTGTATTCAACTATGGACCTGATGAGTAGAGGGGCACAATGACCTCTCTTGATCTAGATGTGAACCCTTTCGTGATAAGGTGGGCTGTATAGAAGGTC
>NC_056728.1:327444963-327509963 GCF_019279795.1 Protopterus annectens
TTCCTTCTTTTAATAGTATCAAGAACTTTATCAAACAACAGTAAGATGAAAACCACAGTATATATACCCTAGTGGGTGTTACCAAAAAAGAGTAGACTACTGAAACCAGACAGTATATAAATAATGTAAATCTCAGAGCCAATAAAATACTGGAAATTATACTAAATTCCAAGGGTGAGCAGTGTTTACATAAACAAGAGCTGTAGCAGTACAACTACTGAAGCAAAAGCAAATGTTAATATATGCTTATATATATATATATATATATATATATATATATATATATATATATATATACATATACATATGCATATGCATATATATATATATATATATATATATATATATATACATACATATATATATATATATATATATATATATATATATATATATATACATATATATATATATATATATACATATGCATATATATATATATATATATATATATATATATATATATATATATATATATATATATATATATATATATATATATATATATATATACACACACATACATATATATACATATATATAAAATGCATCTATAATATCCAAGAACTACAGTCTACTGACATCTGCTGGAAAATACGGCCATTGCACTAGAAAGGATTATAGCTTCGCTGCTCTTAGCTTGAGTACTGGAAGAAGGGAAAGAATGTCGTTCAAGCCTGGCCCTTTTATTGCCTCCAAGGTAATCTGCCAGAATAATTCCCTGTATTTTAATTTTGTTTCCCACATGCCACCCTTGACTTGTTTTGGAACAACCTCAAGAACAAAAAAATAAAAAAAATGCTTGATTGCAAGTTTGGGAATGATGAAACAAAGCATTATTTACATTTTGTTTTTTAATTTCATAATAGTGCTCATAAATTCTGGATTTTAACTTCCTTTCCATCTTCCCCACATAAAAAGAATGACAGGAGTGGCACATGGCTAAATAAACAACACCATTGGTGTTACAATTAAAAAATCTGGTGCTTGTAATAAGCCTATTTCTACTGGGAATTTGAATAATGGAACCATTCTTAATGTACTGGCACTGAGAACAAGATCCACACTTGAATGTACCTACTCTATGAGACCTATTTGCAGAGTTAATACCCCCCCAAACTCAACAGATTTTTAAAATTCAAGTCCTTTCTGTATATAAATTTAAGTGGCTGCCTATGTATATACTCAAGGTCTGAAATTTGTTTGAACATATCCCATTCCCTATTACCAACTTGTTTGATAACAGCCGAACCACCTGTGTAGTCCATAACATATGCTTGTTCCAAATTTTTGGTAGTGCTGTTATTAATGTCAAAATTTAAATTACCAGAATCATCTTGACCCAAAATTGGGGCAAACCTCCCGTTTCTGCCCAACAATACCTCTTGGTACATCTCATCAATTAAATAATCAGGGTAACCCCTCTCTCTAAACATGTCCATAACAAATTTCCTATCCTTGTAAAATTCAACGTCCTCTGATGTCATACGACTAGTCCTAACCAATTGTCCCTTAAGAATGTTTTTCTTTTGAAGGAAAGGATGCCCACTAGTGAAATAAAGGTAGGAATTTGAAAATGTTTTTTTTCCTGTGTATTCTAGAAGAAAAGTTGTTATTACACTTGTTCAAGGAAACATCTAAATAAATACATTTGTGACTATTTAAATTATAAGTAAAATCCAAAAAATGAGTAGTGCCCTTGATATAAGTCAAAAATTCAAAAAACCTTTCTTGAGTATCGGTCCAAAAAATACAAATGTCATCTAAGAAGCGTTTATATAAGACCCAACTGCTAACAAATTTGCAGTTGTTGATAAATACATTCTCCCACCATGAAAGTATAATGTTGGCATATGTAGGGGTACATTTGGCCCCCATAGCAACTCCCCTCTCCTGCTTGAAAAATTCTCCTTGAAAATACATAAAATTATTCTTAAGAATAACCTCCATAAGAAAAAGACAAGTCCTAAAATCATCTGGGGAGAAGTTGCCACTTTCCTTCATACTTTCTTCAAGCCACAAAAGACCAATGCCATGTGGTATTGATCCAAAAAGTTCAACAATGTCCAAGGTGACAAAAATAATATTGGTAGAAAAAAGACTGGTCTTTACTTGTCTAAGGAAGTCCCAAGAGTCTTTTAACACTGTGGAACTCAGATTGGACAATCCCTTTAATTTGACATCTATATATTTTGCTAGGGGTGGTGGTAATAGAACCCTCTGAGGACACAATAAGTCGTAAAGGGGGATTGTTGTGGTCTTTGTGGACCTTGGGAATACCAAAAACTGAAGGAACCCTAGGATTTTTATTTATCAAATAATTGTATGTATCCAAGTCAATAGAGCCTTCAAGCAATTAATCATTGATCATAATGTTAATCTTGGATTTAGAAATATTAACCTCATTGATAGAGGCTCTAGAATACTTGGAAGTATCTTGTAGGGAATCCTTCATTTTAGATTCATATAAAATAGTGTCCATCAAAACAGTACCACCTCCTTTATCCGGTTGCATAATTCTAATAGACTTATTGTTTTTCAAGGAATACAATAGGCTATTCTCATTCTTGGAAAGGTTAGAAAATACCCTATGTGTACTGATGGTGTTGCTAATCTCCCTTTCCAGTAAACTTTCCAAGTTTTTGAGCTGCGGGTGAAGAGGGGGATTGATAATACTCTTATTTTTGAACAAAGAGGGTTTATGATGATTAAAATTGGAGTCATGATACATAAGTGCCAAGTTCTGTTTTCTTAAAAACAACTTTAGTTCAACGATGGCCTTGGGAATACTAACCTTTCTAGAGGGAATAAATTTAAAACCTTTGGAAAAAAGTGAAAAATGATCACGTGTAATACCCAAAGAACTGTAATTAAAAATTTTATATTTGTTAACCTCAAAAATGTTCCCATACTGTTTAATATTGAAATCCAGTTTATTTATCTCCTGAAATTCCCCCTGTAATGGTAATTATGGTTGTAATTGTAATACACAGGATTCTGGTTGCGTATCCTGTCTGATTCTCTGAAGGGGAGGTATATACTCTAAAGGGATGTCCCGGTTTTTACCTTCAATATATTCATGTTCAATTTCCCGTTCAGTCTGTGGATCTATGTGGGTTGTGTTGTATCTATCCAACTCCACTCAATAGCTGTTAAAGGGTCTGGGTTTTCGGTAGGCAGTCCCTAGTCTGTATTCCCTGATGTCCCTCTCTAGTTTCCCTACCTTTCTTTTCATATTAATGATACATTCCTTTTCAATCTGTACAAAAATATTGTAATAAGATGCTTTATCAGATTCAACTGTGAACAGTAAATCGTTGATAATATTACTGTTAATGGAATTCATTTTAGCCAGAAGAGAAGTTCTAACTCTTTCATTCTCTGCAATAATGGCTTTCACCACGTCCAAGCCACATTTGTCAAAAATCTCTATTAATTCTTTATGAAATATAGACCCTTCCTTTACCCGATTGGGAAATTTGCAAATCCGCAAACCCTTAGGTACAATGTTTTTGTTTAAACATTCTCTCAAAAAAAAAAAACAGAATCACACCCCAATCTTTTGTATTCGTCCAAATAAAAAAATAAAGAGTCTAGATTTTCCTTGTAGGTTTTAGTATCCATTTCAGTGTTATTGGAAGTAGAAATTAAAGGATTAAGAGTAAATTCTTTATCCAAAGAAGTATTAAAATCAGAAACATGTAACTGATGAGAAAATTCATCTTGTTCGCGATGCGTACATTGTTCTTTAGGGACCGTGGGCTGTCCATTTTGTTTTTCACCCTGGTCGGCCCTATTAGGTCGCAAAAAATTGGGAAATTCAACAAAGTCATCCTCCAAATGTTGCAAGTTGATTTAGAAGCTTCACCTTTGTTGTTCTGATGATGAGAAACAGCAGGAGAATCATTGTGCTGTGAACAGTTGCTCACCGGCAAAACAGCTCGATCGGAAGTGAGGGAAACAATAGAAAGGCACGCTGGCGTCAGAAGCTCCACCAGTTGGGAAAGTTGTCCAATCACTTTCCTTAGTTCACCCTTTTCACAATGTGATAATTCATTATCGGTCTCCGGCCCTGGTAACTCCGCCATCTCAAACGAAACCAAAACCAGCAAAGAGATGAAAAAGCGAACAACAGAAACTCACACCATACAAAAATTCACTTAGGAGAACCAAATAAGGGAATAAGACCGAAGCCTGGTATAATCCAAAATGTTAAAATCTGTTTATTCGAAGGCCACAAAGAATAAATCTTTAATGCTTTACATTAATAATACGTTTTTGAACGTCTTCCTCAGAAGCCAGAAACCTTAATCAATGAAACACACATCTTTTGTAACCCTTCCAATTAAAAAATTATATTGTTAACCAATCAAAGGTTGGTTTAAATAAAACAATCAGTCCAAATAATTACAACAGAAAATTCTAACAGTTCAATTGACAAGGCTAAACTTTTTAAACAACTTTAAAATATCACAACCATATGTACAAATTGAATACTTATAACTTCCACATATTATAATAAATAGTTTAAAAATTATATAAAATTTCTTCTATAATGTTTTTAGTAATACTGAAAATAAAATGCATCTATAATATCAAAGAACTACAGACTACTGACATCTGCTGGAAAATAAGGCCATTACACTAAAAAGGATTATAGCTTCACTGCTCTTAGCTTGAGTACTGGAAGAAGGGAAAGCATGCCGTTCAAGCCTGGCCCTTTTGTTGCCTCCAAAGTAATCTGCCAGAATAATTCCCTGTATTTTAATTTTGTTTCCCACATGCCACCCCTGACTTCCTTTGGAACAACCTCAAGAACAAAAAAAAATAAAAAAAAGCTTGATTGCAAGTTTGGGAATGACGAAACAAAGCATTATTTACATTTTATTTTTTAATTTCATAATAGTGCTCATAAATTCTGGATTTTAACTTCCTTTCTGTCTTCTCCACATAAAAAGAATGACAGGACTTGCACGTGGCTAAATAAACACCGCCATTGGTGTTACAATTAGAAAATTTGGTGCTTGTAATAAGCCTATTTCTACTGGGAATTTGAATACTGGAACCATTCTTAATGTACTGGCATTGAGAACAAGATCCACACTTGAATACACCTACTCTATGAGATCTATTTGCAGAGTTAATACCCCCCCCCCCCCAACTCAAACAGATTCTTAAAATTCAAGTATTTTCTGTATATAAATTTAAGTGGCTGCCTGTGTATATACTCAAGGTCCGAAATTTGTTTGAACCTATCCCATTCCCTATTAACAACTTGTTTGATTACCTATCCCATTCCCTATTAACAACTTGTTTGATAACAGCCGAATCGCCTATGTAGTCCATAACATATGCTTGTTCCAAATTTTTGGTAGTGCTGTTATTAATGTCAAAATTTAAATTACCAGAATCATCTTGACCCAAAATTGGGGCAAACCTCCCGTTTCTGCCCAACAACACCTCTTGGCACATCTCATCAATTAAATAATCAGGGTAACCCCTCTCCCTAAACATGTCCATAACAAATTTACTATCCTTGTAAAATTCAATGTCCTCTGATGTCATACGACTAGTCCTAACCAATTGTCCCTTAAGAATGTTTTTCTTTTGAAGGAAAGGATGCCCACTAGTGAAATGAAGGTAGGAATTTGAAAAGGTTTTTTTCCTGTGTATTCTAGAAGAAAAGTTGTTATTACACTTGTTCAAGGAAACATCTAAATAAATACATTTGTGACTATTTAAATTATAAGTAAAATCCAAAAAATGAGTAGTGCCCTTCATATAAGTCAAAAATTCAAAAAACCTTTCTTGAGTATCGGTCCAAAAAATACAAATGTCACCTAAGAAGCATTTATATAAGACCCAACTGCTAACAAATTCGCAGTTGTTGATAAATACATTCTCCCACCATGAAAGTATGTTGGCATATGTAGGGGCACATTTGGCCCCCATAGCAACTCCCCCCTCTCCTGCTTGAAAAATTCTCCTTGAAAATACATAAAATTATTCTTAAGCATAACCTCCATACGTAAAAGACAAGTCCTAAAATCATCTGGGGAGAAGTTACCACTTTCCTTCATACTTTCTTCAAGCCACAAAAGACCAATGTCATGTGGTATTGATCCAAAAAGATCAACAATGTCCAAGGTGACAAAAATAATATTGGTAGAAAAAAGACTGGTCTTTACTTGTCTAAGGAAATCCCAAAAGTCTTTTAACACTGTGGAACTCAGATTGGACAATCCCTTTAATTTGACATCTATATATTTTGCTAGGGGGTGGTAATACAACCCTCAGAGGACACGCTAAGTCGTAAAAGGGGATTGTTGTGGTCTTTGTGGACCTTGGGAATACCAAAAACTGAAGGAACCCTAGGATTTTTATTTATCAAAAAATTGTATGTATCCAAGTCAATAGAGCCTTCAAGCAATAAATCATTGATCATAATGTTAATTTTGGATTTAGAAATATTAACCTCATTGATAGAGGCTCTAGAATACTTAGAACAGAATACTACTAATAGAATACAGACCAGAAGTACTGTCTGATGAAGTGAATTGATTAGAGTCATACACTAGACAAATGGCTAAGGGAATCCAACCTTACACTAGAAGAAGCAGATTAACAGTAGATCATAGTCTTACTAATCTACACCACATACCAGAGAGCCTGCTGTAGCCCAAGACAGTGCATTTCACAATATGTGTACAAAAAACAAGCTAAATTCAAAATGTATTCATAGTTAAAAAAATTAACATTAAACTCATTAACTTCATCCTGTCTGATTTATACAGTCAAATAATAAACACACTGTCAACAATCCTCAAAACAAGGAAACCAAGGATGTTATCTGAGAACATGGCTCATATGATGACTATGCTCCTGGTTATTACAATCATTTTTTTCCATTTCACAATAACTACTCTGGGATGCAGGAACCAGGCATTTACAAAAACATGTGCATGTAAGCACACACGCTCATACAAACACACACACACACACACACACACACACACACACACACACACACACACAGATACAACCATCAATTACAACCCCAGATATGACTGTGTACACCTCAAATATTTTCTTGTAATCAAACAAATCAACAAATACATAAACAATGAATACATTAGTTAATTTCAGCTCATCTTTGTGAAAACCATATAGTGGAGATGAACTGCTTAGCTCAAGAATCACACACAAAGTCCCAGGATCAGGAAGAGATTTTAAATATTGGTCTAATAATGACTAGAAAGTTGGTAGTATAACAGGTTTGCATTACATATTTTCTGAAACATATGAAGTGTAATATATATGTTTGTCATTTACTGACTGCAGTCCAAAATAATTTACCAGAAAGCCAAACATTTTATTAGGAAAGGACCATAAATATGCAGAAAAAATGAGTCACGGTTGACAACTATTTCCTCTGTCATATGCATGACAGTGTGTGCATGAGCACACACAAACATGATCATTTGTTATGATTGTACACTTCAGATATCTCAAGTCAAATAAATGAATAAATTCATAAACAATAGCCTATAAATGTATTTAGCTTGCTGCTGTCAGAATCATACAGTGCAACCCACTGCAGTGCCTCTCTGCTCTCTCAAATTCTTAACTCAAGAATCAGAAATGAAGAGCCAAAATCAGGAACATGCTTCTCTTTTATACTTACAAAGTTGCTAGATTAACAGGCTTTAACAAACACTTCCTGAGGATATAATGGCTGAAAATCATGTGGATAACATTATTTAGTGACAGCAATCCTCAGTTTTACAAAAATACATACAATTTGCAAATAACAGGCTAAAATACCTCTTAATTTTTTAGTTTAAGAATTCTCAACAAAGTCAAATATAATGAATTGCCAACAGCCAAAAAAGATGCAAATTTTAAATATTTTTTTACCTATTTATTAACCAGGTTAACCACTGGGCAAAGTGTCCCCTTTTTTGGGTAACCCAGTAGCACTGTCTGTTTAAATGACTTGCTCAAAGTTTCACAATAGGGGAATAGAGGCAGAAGGATTCAACTATTGTATTTTTTTTACTACAGAAAACAGTTCATTAACATCTGAGACCCTTAAGTACCAGGCAGCTCCAATTCACTTAAAAAGTTAGCAAGGCAACAGATGCTGCACTGACATGCATTTTTAAACAAAAAGAACCATGAAACTCTAATGGCCACTGTTACTGACGGACAGTAATCCTCAGTGATTTGCCAGAAAAAAAGAAGTTAATGGGACAGGGCATAAATATGAAAGAATCAGATATGCTCTGCAAAATTGGAGACAGGTAAAAGGCAGACTACTTTAATTCACTTAAAAAGTTAACAAAACAACAGGATACACTACATGAAACTGTATAAAGATCACAAGCATCACACCATAAAGCCTAGTCGTGTAACACAGTATAAAAAGAACAGTATTTATGATAAGAGCTAAAGAACAAGAATTATGAAACTCTAACAGCTGGTATTATTGACTGACTAATCCTCAGTGATTTACCAGAAAATTAAGAATTTAATAAGATCTGGCAGTTACTGCAGAAGACAATGGCTCTAAACTTGTAATAAGTTGATTTCTGGAGTCAAAGGTGTATGATTTGAGCCTTTCCATCTCAATTTTTTGACTGTATAATTCTAAAAAAGTCACTTAACCAGATAGTGCTCTGAGGCTGCCCTAAAATGGGTTTATCTGATTAATGCATAATTATGAGGCAACATCTGGGTTTACCTAATTAATACATACATATGGTCCTCATTTTCTGAATAATAAGGATTATGAAGCTCAACAAATTGCCTCATTTACTGACTGTAATCCAGATTTACCTGTTACTGGCTTCAGTATTAGAAACCAGAAATGTCAACCAGCACAAACCCTACAAACTATTAATGAACATATCTGTGCTGTTGTCCCACTGTCCCTGCACTATCATTGACAATGATTAAATACTCCAATGATGTTTTAAAAAATACTTAATCTGCAAACAAACAAAAAAAAAATCCAGATTGAGTGCTTTCATCTATTACGAGACTTCTTCAGAATCTGAAGGTGTGACCATATGTACACCCAGAACTGCAGGAGGAGGAGGTCTGACAGACAGACACACACACACATGCCCACTCACTCCTGACTGGTTCAAATTTCAAGGAAATACTGAAGGAGGATGTCTGGGACACCCATGTCCCTGACTGAGTCAAATTTCAAAGAAATATATCCTAAAAGGCAAGGAAACATCACTTTTCCATGCAGTTTAAAAAGCAAAGTTCAAGTTCATCAAAAGCAAAGTACACACACACAAACTTTGAAAATACTATTTGTTCTGCCTGCCTATGCAGTGCATAAACTTTGTCAGTGGTTGTGCATGAGTGAAACAGTGCGTGATCAGTTAGGTTTACAGAATGTGCTATGGCACTTAAAAAGTAAAACAAGGTTGGGAGGGTGGCTTAATGGCTAAGGTGTTTGCCTTACAGACACAAAGTGCAAGGTTTGAGTCTCACAAGGGTTAATTGGCTAAGCTTAAAATGGCTCGCAAGGGCAGTTAGCTTAGTACTAAACTATGAACTATGAACCTATGAGCAAAACAGCTTGGGGTAGGATGTAGCAAGCAATGGGTCCTCCCTAGAGTCAAGGGCCCAGGTTTGCTGCCCAAATTGCTCCTATCCACCGTGTGTGTGTGTGTGTGTGTGTGTGTGTGGATGCATGTGAGTGTGGGGATGTGTATGATGTAGAAGTGCCTTGAAATCTACTTTCTTTTCCTACTTGCCTAGTAAAGTCTGTGGATGGTGGTGGCTGTTCACGGAGTCCTTCATCATTATTTCCCTTTACTTTGGGAACTGATTTTAAAATAAATCCAACATCACTCCGTGGGATATAAAACAAAAGAAATGTTGCACAAAGGGTCCATCCTTCATTCAAACCATGTCCCCATACCCAATCTCTCACAGCCTATAAAATATTCTTAACTATGCAAAAATCAGGAAGCCATTTATGCTATATTCAGTATTATTTTTTTTAGTGATCCTTCATGACGTAGCTTAGCTCTGTCTCAAAGAGTAATAAAGGTTTGAGTATGACACAGATGGTCAGAGATGAATGGCAACTTCTTCTTCTTTCGGCTTTTTCCCAGTTAGGGGTCGCCACAGTGGATCACCTGTCCGCTCATGATTGGCAGTGGAGTTTTACGGTGTCGAGTTGCCAGCCCGGCGCCCAACCTTCCATAGAAGGCACACACACGCACACATCTAGGGCCAATTTAGAGTGTCCAATCCACCTACAGCATGTCTTTGGGATGTGGGAGGAAACCGAAGCACCCGGAGGAAACCCACGCGACCACAGGGAGGACATGCAGACTCCGCACAGAAGGCACCCCAGCCAAGGATCGAACCAGAGAACCTCTTGTTGTGAGGCGGCAACGCTAACCGCTGCACCACCGTGGCCACCCCAGAGACCAGTGGCAACTGAGAGCTGGAAAAGCCAGGCAAAGAGGAATGTGAGTGAGTGGCTTACAAAAGCATGCCCATCCTGGGGGGACAGGGATAATGGCTCCAGGTGACTTACTGTTCCTGTGTTAGCAGAGGCTTGAACCTTCACAATGGCTACAAGACTGAGGGATGTGGACTTGGCAATCCTAACTCAAGTGATGATAGCTTTCAGGGAACATATTCTTGATTGGAAGCACACACCATGTCAACAGAGTAGAATGCCCCTGTGGTGATGCCACTACCAATGACAGACACCAGCGGCCAAGATTAGGGGCAATAACAGAAAACCTCAATGGCTGCTTTCACAACACCTATGCAAACAGTTATCACTTAAGGGGTGAAGGAGTATCAATCAATGGCAGGGCTTGATTGTCAGAGTCACCTGCCATATTGTTAAATTTAACTGTCCTATGAACTGTGATGCTGACGTAAATATGTTTCTGCATAGAAATACTGTAAATTCCTCAGAAATGTTTATTGGATCACAAATGGAAAGATCAACTGGCCTATCCAATTAATATGTTAATAAGTAAGTAAAGAAGAACATCAGAATATGAATAAGTGATGATTATGACAGCCTTTATATACCAAGGCCTAGTTTACATTATTTGTAAAGAACAACAAAACTGAAATCAATAATTTCCCAGAGGGAAATTAGAAAGAAATAATGTAACAATGATTGTTTCAGTTAGTGTACTCAAGAAATAGTAGGAATAATATTCACCTATTCATTTATTTCACAGTACCTGCCTTCCCCTATTCATGGTCATGAGGGAGGCAGAGCCTATCCTGGTAACCAGTAGGCATAACGCAGACAGCCTATCCTGGTGACCAATAGGCATAAGGCAGACAGCCGATCCCGGTAACCAACATGCATAAGGCAGAGAACCACTGCTGGATGGGAGGCTCGTTCATCAAAGAAAACATACAAAACGGCAACCTACAAGCTCATAAATTCACCTATCCAAGGGTCTTTGCAATGTGGAAGAAAACTGGCTCACTCAGTACCAACATAGACAAAGGAAAGCAGGAGTGGCCTTAGGTCAACTGGTGCCCTAGGCAAAAGGGCTCCATGGCACCCCCCACCACAACACCCAGTGCCCCCATCCTGGTCTACCTATACCAAATAAATACTGGAAAAGTGCCCCTACTAGAGCGGCGCCCTAGGTGGCTGCCTAGTTGGCCTATGCCTAAGGCCGGCTATGAAGGAAAGACATTCGTCTTTACACCCAGGTAGCCACAGTCCAGAGAAGTACTACTACCTTGCTGCACCACTATGCATTCTTAATGTTCATGTAAAAAAAAAAATCAACCAGTTTAGAAAATGCATTGTGACTCTAATAGATTTTGGTTGTAGAACATAGTGCATTATCAGAGTCCAGCTTTACCTAGCAAAATAAATGAGTGTATTCATAGACATGTGCATAAAACAGTGTATATTATACAATGATTGGCCATTAACAGTCAAAGACATGCACAATGATTGGTCAGCCCAACTAGCGTGACCTTCATAAATTCGAGCATATACCAGTAGAAAAAAGTCCGGTTGCACAGACTTTCTTCTATTAATATATGCTACTGAGCTTCCAAAGTTTTCTCAATTAAAAAAAAAAAATTAACTTTGAAATCCAAACAGGTAAGACAGAGAAAGAGAGCTAGGTTAGAGAAAATACAAGGAAAAATCAGGTATGCTATGCAAAACTAAAGAAACGTACCTAATTATCCATGTATTTTCTCTGCCCTGTCTATCTCATATGTCTGAACTGTCCATATTTCAATTTAAAAAAAAAAAAAAAAAAAAAGCAATGGAGATCTTCCTTTCTCCACAGCTACCTTTCCAAAGCACTGATGTACTGCATAAGCATGGGAAAGTCCCATACACATGCTCAGTACATCAAGAAAGCACCACTGGGGAGAAAAGTGGAAGAGCACCACAGCGCCATTATACAAAGACATTATTTAAGAAAAGTAAGTAACTTTTTTTCTTAAATAATGTCATTGTGTAACAGCAATAACCCATAGCTGGGTGTAGATAATTCCAGATTTGCCCATGGTCGACTTTGTTTGGTCACTCAGGCTTCGCCCATGTGAGCAAACCACACCAACTGTAGGTAAATCCAACATTATCCACACCCAGCCATGGGATACTGCTATATTATAATATTTTAAGACAGAAACAGATTGATACAGCAGCTGGACTAGCCCTAATCTCTTCTACCTTCTAGAACCCTTTTGAAAGAAAACTAACCCTCTCAACCAGTAAGGGAGGGAATGTGAAACCCCAGTTCTGGGAGGGGGGGGGGTTAGACATGGAGATCTCCTTATATTGTAGGAATGCAGGTGAGCAGTAAGCAGGCCCAACTGCAATAAAAGGTATTAAGAAATGCTTTCAGGAAATATCTTACTGAAAAAGATCTCCATTTAAGGGGAAAAAACTGCTATCATAGTTCACAACATTTTTTATGTGAAGTATTATATGAGGAATATAATTTAATACAATCATCTGAATAATGAAGCAGTGGCATGAGAAGCAGCTATCACCAAGTACAGTCACAAAGTAAGACAATACTACCATTATAAGCCTGATTCACTGCCTACGAGACAGGCAGTTGTTTGCAGCTTTAAAGCACTAACAAGTTAGTACAAATTAGTACAATGTTAATACTGCGGAAAATACATAACAGCAGTTTTGAGAACATAAAAGAACTGCTGCAGTTACATTTCTGGCTAAAGAACTAGAAATTTTAAAGCATGCAAAATTACTGAAACATTGCCGTCGATTTCAATATCATAGACACTAACAAACCACTAAAAAAGCCAAACACTTGAGCAAAGGAGTACACCAAGGCTTGATAACCAAACTATGCCAACAGTATTGATCCTTCAAGTGCGTCTGTCCTGAAGAAAAAAAACATGATTAAATTCAGTGGGAGCCCTAAGATTACAGCTTTGAGGAAATGCATGGCCTTAAAAATTAGTTTTGTTCTGCTTACTTCATTAGCTGCTTGTACCTGGTTAAACAGAAGTGGATTATGTACATGACATCCATTCTAGCTAAACCCTTCTGATCTGCAATGATAAAATGCATGCCCACAAGCAGCTTCTTAGAGTCTATAAGTAACCTTTGCTAATGTGTGATGTTCCAAGGAACAGACAGCTGAGGGTAACAACTATTTATTACAATTACATACATTACATTATTTGTAGTAGCAAATCATGAAGACAGATAACTGCAACAGTGAAACTTTCAGCGTGTGCTCTGAAGAGAAAACTACTGTGCAAGTTACACTGTTACAAAAAATGAGTATGTAAAAAGTACAGTTTTGTACTTACCATAAATGTAGATGTTCGAGTCTTCACACTGCTGCAGTCATTACACTTGGGTTATCCTGCCGTCAGGCAGACCCCGCAGTCAGCCTGAGTTCCAAAGTCTTGGTCCGGTGTCAGTTGCTGTCACTTCTTCCCTGACGTCAGTGCGCCAGGGTTAAGATGCATCCAACACCATTTTCTTCAGTTTTTCTTGCCCCAGATGTCAGGTGCCCCCAAGGAGGTAGGCAAAAAATATTGCTAAGCAAAAATATACCATAAAAACAATACCTTCAGTTACCAGCAAATACACTCCAAAGGTTGTATAGGATAGAAAGGTATAGATAAGTCCAGCTAGTTCAGAGGGGATGGAGGGAGGGTAACCTGGACTGCAGCAGTGTGAACACTCGAACATCTACATTTATGGTAGGTACAAAACTGCATTATGTTCATCGTGTTAGACTGCTGCAGTCATTACACTTGGGTAGAATCCCAAAGCTGAGGTTGGGTGGCTGGTCTATAAAGAGTTAGGATTGGCTATGAGGCCCTGCAGAACTTCAGTGGCAAATCCTGCTCTGGATTTAGAGTAAAGAGGCAGGTGGTAATGCTTGGTAAAGGTGTGCACTGAACAAGCTGCAGCCACCAAAATTTCCTTGGTAGGTACTCCTCTGAGAAAGGCTGTTGAATTGGCTGTTGCCCTGGTAGAATGTGGCCTAATGTTATTTGGGACTGATTTTCCATGCTGAGTGTAGCAATACCGAATACAGTGTCCTATCCATTTGGATATAGTCTGCTTTGAGACAGCCTTGCCCTGTGATCCTGCAGCATATGCTACAAACAGTTGCTCAGTTTTCCTGAAAGCCTTTGTTTTGTCCAAGTAGAAGCGTAGCTGCCTGTGTATGTCCAAAGAATGCAGAAGTTTCTCCCCTTTATTCTGGGGGTTTGGATAAAAAGTTGGCAAATGGATGGTTTGGTTAAGTGCCACACTAGATACCACCTTTGACATAAAGGTAGGGTTTGTTCTTAAAGACACCCTCTCCTGATGAAAAATTATAAAAGGTTCCACTGTCATTAATGCATGTAGCTCTGAGACTCTTCGTGCTGAAGTTACTGCCAGGAGCAGAGCTGTTTTCCATGATAAAAATTTTTAGATTGGCTGTATTGGCTGGCTCAAAAGGTGGTAGGGTTAGTTTTTCCAAAACGAAATTGAGGTCCCAAGTTGGTGTTGGTGCTCTCCGGGGCAGTCTTATGTTTTTAGCCCCTCTGAGGTACAGCTTTAGCAAGGGATGAGAGAATGAAGGAGGATCCATGTTGTAATGTGCTGAAATGGCAGAGGCGTGGATGTTAATTGATGAGAAGGATAGGCCTGTCCAGCATCTCAGTTAAGTATTGTAAAATCTGAGGAATGTTTGGAACAAGAGGGTCAAGGCTTTGAGCCTGGTTCCAGGTGCAGAATCTCTCCCGTTTTTCTGAGTAAGCTTTCCTGGTGTTAGGCCTCCTGGCCTCCAAAATGACATCCATAACAGCTTTAGAGAGAGATGTTGCCTGTTTGACTAATGTATCTGCCATGCAGCCAGGTTTAGGGTTTTGAGCTGTCCGTGCAGGATCTGATTGTTTTGTTGAGTCAGAAGGTGTGGAATTTGAGGCAAAATCCATGGTGGACCCTGAGCCAAGTTCCTTAAAATAGGGTACCAGTGCTGGCGTGGGCAGTCTGGAGCAATCAGGATCATCTGTGGTTTTTCTTGTCTGGCTTTTAGGAGTACCTCTGAAAGGAGAGGCAGTGGCGGAAGGCATAAACGTTTAGGTTTTTCCAGCTGAACAGAAGAGCATCCACTTTCCATGCTTGTTTGTGATAAGTCCTCGTGCAGAATTTTTATAGTTGGCAATTCAGTGGGGAGGCAAAAAGATCTATGTCTGGGCATCCCCACTTTTGTGTTACCATGATGAAGATTTGTGGATTTAATTTCCATTTGTGAGGGTCCATGATGTTTCTGCTTAGATCGTCTGCCAGAGTATTTTTCTTTCCTGGCAGGAACTGTGCTTGCAGGTAGACTTGATACGTTAAAGCTGTGTTTCACAAGGTCATGGCTTGCCTGCATAGGGGATAAGAATGAGTGCCCCCTTGCTTGTTTACGTACCACATTACTATGGTGTTGTCTGTCTTTAGTAGTAATTGTCCTGGATGTAGAAGGTCCCTGAAAGCCGTTAGGGCATTTTGAACAGCCAATATCTCTTTTTGATTGATATGAAGATGCATCTGGTCTGTGGTCCACTTGCCCTGAATGCATTTTCCTGCCATGTGTGCTCCCCAGGCGTAATCCGAAGCATCAGTTGTTAGAGTTTGCCCGGCTGTGGGTAGGGTAAAAGGCTGATCCTTGTTTAGGTGACATGCCTGTGCCCACCATCGAAACTCCTGTTGTAGGCAGGGAATCATTGGTATTATTGCTTCTAAGCTGTGCGAGTGTTGAGTCCAAACACTTTTCAGGTACCATTGTAATTTCCTCATATGCAGTCTGGCATATGGTATTAGTAGTATGCAGGATGCCATGAATCCCAGGGCCTGCAGAATTTGTCTTGCAGGGAGATGGGACTTTCTTGCCAGTAATTGAAAACATTGAGTTAGTTGAACTTGTTTGTCTGGCGTGAGGTAAGCTATCTGGGCCGTTGTATTTAAGCTGGCACCCAGGAATATAATCTGTTGCGAGGGCACTAATTTTGACTTCTTTTCATTTACTGTGTACCCTAGAGAAATTAGCAACCGTTTTACAAACGCCAGATGCTGTAGAAGAATGTCCTTTGTCTCTGCTTGAATGAGGCAGTCGTCCAGGTATGGATATATCTGAATTCCTTTTTGCCTGCAAAATGCAGTTACTGGTGCCAGGTACTTTGTGAAGACCCTGGGCACAGTAGATAAGCCAAAGGGCAGTGCAGAGAATTGGTAGTGCATTGTACCAGCTTTGAATCTGAGGTATCTTCTGCAATTTTGTCTGATAGGGACATGCAGGTATGCCTCTGAGGTCCAGACTAACAAGTCAAGCCTTCCTGCCCAGCATGGGTAGAAGCTGCTGTAATGTCAACATTTTGAATTTTGGAATATCCAGGTAAGTATTCAGAATTGAAAGGTCTAGTATGGGCCTCCAGGCCTTGTCCTTTCTGGGGACCAAAAAGAGTCTTGAGTAAAATCCTTGTCCTTGTTCCTGTTGTGGCACTTTTTTGAAAAGCTCTCATGTCCATGAGGGCTGAAATTTATTTTTATGCCTCTGCCCATTGATTTTGTGGCAGGTCTGGCATTCCTTTTAGTCTTGGTAAAGTATGAAAGTGGAATCTGTAACCTTGAGACACAATATTCAGGACCCATTTGTCCTGGATGATTGCTTGCCAGTTTTGAGAAAAAAGTGCTAGTTTTCCCCCCTAACGGGGCTTCCAAAAGGGACATGCTTGGCGTACGGAGGGGAAAGTCATTGTGACTGTTTCCTGTAAGGTTGAGACTTGTTCTCACCACCTTTGGGGTTGAGGTGCCCCACTGTCGTTGTCTGTTTGAGCCTTGGGGTTGAGAGCTGCCTCTTGGCCGTCTGTATCTGCCTCTCTGTGGCCTGTCTGACACTGGAAAGGACCAATTCTTTGTTGGCCAATTTCTGCTAAACTGAGGTGGCTGTACCTGTAAGAAATTCTTGACTGCATAGATTTAGCTTTATCTTCCATTTTCTTTAACACCTCTTCTGCCTTACCACCAAACAAAGTATCATGCTGTAAAGGAGCATCCAATAATTTTGCCTTAACATGATCAGGTAAACTTTGTTCTTTTAACCAAGCATGTCTTCGAATCACAGAACCTGTAACTGCGGCTCTACAAGAGGCCTCTAAAGAATCAAAACCACATTGCAGAGTATGTTTTCCCACTTGTTCAACTGCATGCAATAAATTCTGCATTTCTTTACAATCAGGAGCTTCTGAGCTTGCAAGCATTTTCTGTTTTAACTGAGCCATTAAATATTGTTGGTACTTAAGCATGTGAAACTGGCAATTTAAAGTTCTTACTGCTAAAGTTGCAGAAGTGTATACTTTTTTTCCCCATCTATCCAAAACTCTGGAATCTCTGTCCGAGGGTACTGGATTTATTGCAATGGAAGCCTTAACCCCTTCTTCAGCATCAGAGTCCTCATTGGGGGGTAGAGAGTATCCCTGGTCAGAAGAGGAATCAGAGGAAATGTAAACCTGATCAGAGGAGTCATAGTCTGTATCCTGCCTAGGCCTTTTCTCAGGAGGGGGATGGGAACCCCTGATTAGAGTAATGAGGTCTTCGGCCATTTTAAGCATCTGTTTCTTAGGCATGGAGGACTGTCCAGGAGAATGCTGTACTTGTTTCTTTGTCTTTAATGGTAAGTTGTGAAGGTTTGAAAACACCCTCAGAAGCCGATGCCTGCTCAGCGGCTCCGGACCCACCTGAGGGATTAGTTTCTGTAGGCCCAATACCTTGAGTTTCCAGAGGCCTAGATGTCTCCACGTGGGAGTCGGAAGCGGCCTGTGGCTCTGAGGTAGCGGGTGTCAGGGGCTGCGAAAGCACCTCACTGAGAAACGGCGACTGGCCTAGAAGAGGTTTTGTCATCGGTTTTGGACCTTGGATGCCTGTCTTTATCCTTGTCTTTGCGTTTTTTCGGTACTGAGGTCGTTGGCTGATCCGACGGCATTGTATAATTGAACCTTTGGCCAAAGTAGTGCAAAGCAAAATCAAAACGTCTTTTTATAGTGCGTTTGTTAAATCTAGCACAAAACCGACAACTAGTGACATCGTGATCAGGGCCTAGGCATGGAATACAGTAAGAGTGGAAGTCCTTATGAGGGATTTGCTTCCCACAAGAAATACAGTTATTAACTTTGTCTGACATCGGTCTGAGGCAAGAAAAAAGTTTCCCCAACGGGGTACTTAGCTTTATTGAAGACTTCGGATCTGAAATTCGCCTTCGAAAATCTCAGGAGTCGGCTGAGCGGCACTTGTGAACTGCTTCTGCTTCGGGCACCGCGCGGCAAGAAAGACTGAAGTCAGATGCATCTTATATACCCCTGGCACACTGACGTCAGGGAAAGAAGTGACAGCAACCAACGCCGGACCAAGACTTTGGAACTCCGGCCAAATGCGGGACTGCCTGATGGCAGGATAACCCAAGTGTAATGACTGCAGCAGTGTAACACGATGAACATCTCCCTCAGGCATTTTCAGCTCATGTTTACATGACGATAAAATACAGCAGAGAACAAGAATGTCATGAAAAGCAATGTGATAAGAAAAAACAGTGTTTAGTGTTTCAAAATAAATCAAGCCACTGCTTTATCTATAATCTGAATGCTTACAAAATGTTGAATTATGTTCTGCAGTTATCAATGATTCATTTTAGTTCCATGCTACTGTTTGTACAGAAAATAAAAAACAAAGAAATTAGTGGTCTTAAAACTTCTTTGATGAGCTTAGTCACAATAATTTCCAAAAATGAAGAAACCCAGGTAGTGTTCCAAAGCAACAGACCTTTATTCGTCACAGAAACATGCAGTACTTAGTGCTATGTAAATATGCATTGTATTTTGAAAACTACAGGTAAAGTTAGGATGCATAAAAGAAATAGCTCCTTGAGTTTTTTTAGTAATAGAAATGTCCACCTCTCCCCCCTTAAAAAGGGTATACGCAGCAAATTAAAATGTATAAGATAGGTGCATGGCCCTATGATTTAGAGGGATAAAGCACCTACTGCAACCAAGGTGATCTGTGTTCAGTCGTGTCCCAACTAGTACAGGAACAAACGCATGAGGTTGAGAATGCACAGCTGACATTCACTTACTTTTCCTGGGGGAGGAAGAAGCCTGGTATGATGTGATGTCATTAAAATGGGGAGGGCTGCGGTACACAAGCAGGCACAGTGGACAGGGCGCATTGCATGACGCACTGTAAACAGTACCAGAGTTATGTAAAGAAGATTGTGCATTTTTGGGGAGCAGCCATTGCAGGAAAGAGGTGTTGGGATGTCAGAAAGGTACTCCATATACCAAGAGGGGAGAAAGTCTTCCATTCAAATAGATGCCTGTATGTTGACTCTTTCACTGCCAGGCTCTCACTCCAGCACTTAAAGAAGACAGACAAAGAATGAATGGTCAGATAGAAAAGGAGGAGAATTATATATGTATATGACACAGATATGTGTATATTGTAAAACACCTAAATATGACATCTAATATGATCTGTGCAAATTAACATCTGAACAAGCCTTATCACTTATCCCAGAAGATGGCAGCATTAAATCGGCTTCCATTTCATGTTTGTACTAAAATCAGTGATTTCATTCTTTATGAAATACTTTGCTGGAAGCAATATTCATTTTGTTATTTGTGCCAGTACTGTACTCTACAATACAGTTACAACACTGCCTGGAATTACGAATTCCCTTTCAAAAGTCAATTATCCTTGAAATTAGTGCACGTCTGTAATGAATAAATGGGAGATTACAGCAGTACAAAGAAAATGCAAACTAAATAAAGAACTGGCTGCAGGAATGTTTGATTTATCTATAATTAGATGACTTGCGTTTCCACTATTTAAAAAAAGGTAGACAGAAGCATTCCCTACTCCTTCAGCAAATACGTGTCAGAAGAAGACAAACAAATTAATTATGCAGAGTTTAATACCTATTTCTGCAAGACAGCACAGCCTTTATATAATACTAACTTAAATGTTTCCAGTAAAATCTTACCTTCAGACTAGAATGAATTTTGCAGGCCTCTATCCAGTTCAGCTTCTGAAGACCTGGATTCTTTAAAAATTACCTTTCTCTAACACAGCTCCCTGCATAAGGAATATATTGCAGCAAATTTAGAGGACAGAGGATATTGTTTTTCCTGGACCAAGAGAACTGGAAATTCAGAGAGTTCAGTTCAGAGTCTGTTAAGTTCCTGCTTAAAAGGATGGGTTATGTCCACAAAATTACCAAAAGTATTTAAAGAAGCTCCCTGTACGAGTCTTGTTCACTAACCCCTCATTCTGCTTTCGGAGCAAAGATGTAATAATAAAATGGATGATCTCCCAAAGATGTAATTAGAAAATATAAAAATAATACAACACTAACTATTAATAGCGAACCACAAACAAACAGTTTTTTGCAGTATAAGGACCACCAAGATTATGCTAGGTGTTTGGGAGAAAGACAACTTTTTAAGCACCCTTCTAAGATAAGGGTGATTAGCAAGGTTTTGTTAAACACCTCTAAGCAATGTTAAGCTCTAGCCTCAGTATCTGAAGCATTAGTAATACACTTTTGCTGACACATCCAAAACAAAGTGTCCTAGACTGAAGTGTCTTAACACCTCCTAAAGCCATTTAGAGGAAAACTTAGCTTCTACCTATTGTCTATGTGGCAGTATTAAGCGCTGTGCATCTTTCAAAGCTACAACACACTTTGTACTCCTAGTTTTTTTTCTCTGTAAGTAGTAGTATAATGGAAAATCAAAAGCTCTGCCTACTATAAAGACTTCTGACTGACAGCTAACTAGTAATATGTTCCTGACATGGATGTCAGGATCCACCATTCAAGCTTCACTCCTGATGTGAATTTCTTGACAGTCATGTCTTGTACATATAACAGGTTAGTAACCAGAGGCATGGTTATGATCCTCTGTTATGCACTTGTGTGTGTTTATGTCTTGAAACAATCAAAGCATGTCTTCCACATTTTATACAGCAAATTGAGCAGCACTGTTAAAAGTTTACTCTTTCAGGGGAGGAAAAAAATAGTTTAACTGAAGACAGCCGCTATTCTAACCATAAACAAAATGCTAATCTTTGGTGTCAAAATTAAGTTAAATATTTGCATACAAAATGAAGCTCTACTAATTTCACTTGCATGGAGAGCTGTATCATGGTCAAATGGGGCCCTAGGCAAGGTAATGCCTCCTCCACAGCCATTCCTGTGTCCTATTACTTGATTATTTATCCACAGTTACCATAAACACTGTTCCAACCTATCAGTGTACATACTATTTTCTTCACTTCTACAATGATTACAGATATTTGGATTTAATTTAAAAACTTTTATTTCAGATATTATAGCACAAACAGTGGTAGACATTTGCTAAACAAAACAATATAGTCTCACAATGAAACCAGACTTATCATTAACAATAAACTTCTCTGCCCTTGAAACTCACATTCAAAGAAAATGCAGCTGGCCAGTAGCATATTAAGTTTATCTTTGAGCTGCTTTCAAACCACAGGCCGTTTGTGTATATTTCAAGACCATGCATTCATGTAAGTGTTCTTTGACTCACCTTCCTGATTGTATTAAATTATACTACTTGTATAACACACCACCACTTGTAAGAGTCATTTTAAATTTATAATTTTGAACATTTTTCCAGTAAGCAGTGAAAGAAAACGTATGAACCCATAATGACAAAGCTGCCCATTTTTAGAGCATTTCAACCATAAAAGGCCACTCAAACTTATGTCGTTGCAATCCACCAGTATTAGACAATATGCATAATCTCTGCAAAAGTGAAAGTCATCTGAATATTTCCACATTGAAGAGATCTGTAACTAATAATGAGGTTGCTGTTAGCAAACAAATTTATATTTCAGTGTTTCATCTACAAATTCAATGCCTGCTGTCCTTGAAGAATAAATTGCCTACATTACATCAAAAAAATTGTTAATAGTAATAGAGAATGAATGACAAACTGACTACAGGTACATGGTTACTAGGCATCTCATCCAAAGGAGGATACACACTCAGGACTGCAGCAGCCCCATCCCTCTTAAAGTACAACACAGTAAGAACAATCCATCAGCATGGTGTGGGAGTAGAACCCATAGCCTTCTGCATCAAAAGGAGGATTCTATTTTTCATGCTACTAACAATACTTTGAAATTTTAGAGCACAAATAGTGACAACCATTTGCTAAACAAAACAGCTGCACATTGAAAACAGACTTGGCATGAACAGTAGTAAGCTTCTCTTCCCTTGAAGATCTCTACTTCTTGAAAATGCACTGAAGCTCACAACTCCTTGAAAATGCACTGAGGTAGATAGATGGCTCTTGTCTTCTGTAACCGAGGTAGAGGGCTTCAGTATGAGTAAATTAACTAACCTTCTGTCCCTAACTAGGGCATTTTGCACGTGCGCGCGCGTGCACACAGACACACACACACACACACACACACACACACACACACACACACACACACACACACACGCACGTACACACAAAGAAGCACCTACTGAGATGTTTATTTAGTTCTGTGGACAGAAGAAGCAGGCAGCAGGAATGTTGTGTTGGATTGTGTTTAAATCCCTCGTGCAAACAAGGAAAAGAAGAAAGCAACAGCAGATACGTGCACTGACACACTCACGGATGTAAATTTGCATTATTGCAGCAAGGAGGGCATTCTTATAAAAAGGACACCCTTGAAGAAGACATGTAACTTTTTTTTTCTTTAATACAAAAGTAAATGTTGTGGCAGCCCCACTAAAAAGTGGGCCCTAAGCGACTGCCTAGGTTGCCTAGTGCTGGATTTAGTTATGCTTGTGTGCGCTTTTAAAAGAAGTGTCTTCCTCGGTGGTTTGAAATTCTACGCTTACCAGCTGCTGAGTAGAAAATGAAGTAAATAATATGTAAAGGTCTCACACTGTATCAGACGTTACACAACAGGCAGCTACAGTCATATGTTCTACAGTTTTATTTCATTTACAAATAGCACTTGTGATGGGTGCTGTATCATTAAACATTAGCTTCATCCTTTTCATACAATGTAACACAATGTCTTTATTACACACACATACACATATACATGTGTGTCTAACATATATATGTAATATGCACATGTACATAAACATGTGTGTGTGTGTGTGTGTGTCATATATATGTAATAAGCACATGTACATAAACATGTGTGTGTGCATGTGTATAATATATATGCACAAATGCATTTGTACATTTTATATATATATATATATATATATATATATATATATATATATATATGTGTATAAAAAACCGTCACAAAACTCCAGCACTCTAAATAAAAATACAACACTCAGGAAAGTGCCAATCCGTTTTTTTAATGGCAGACATGTTCCACCACACCCAACAAACCAAGATTTCGCCTCATGGCGTCATCAGTGTACAATTCGGGAAAGAGAAAGCCCCTATTTTATATCTTTGCCCTTAAAGCAACACAGTTATAAAACAGTACTACTTTCTATCACCCAATGTATATCAAACACCATACATATTCACAGCATATAGTAATAAAATATACATACATTGATCTTCATTTTAGTTCACATAATTTTTCAAAAAAACACATTAATAATACACACACAGATATAGGCATATTCCATCTCTCTCTCTCTCTCTCTCTCTCTCTCTGTATGTCTGTATACACATATGGATGCACACAACATATATGCTGTACCTAACAAACATTATAGCTAGCCATTAGCTGATGGGATAGTTCAAGAAAACTACATACTTCCATGACACACAAACACACTGCATTATACACAATTATTGAACTTAGATCATGTTTTTACAATTTTGGTCTTTGTTTGCTCTGAGTGTGTTGATGGCGAAGTACAGAGAAGGTCAGAAGGAGTTGTGGTATTGTATGAGGAAGTCGGGAGTGTCAGAGAAGTACGTAAGAGTGGTACAGAATATGTACGAGGGTAGTGTTACAGCGGTGAGGTCTGCAGTGGGAGTGACAGATGCATTTAAGGTGGAGGTGGGATTACATCAAGGATCAGCTCTGAGCCCTTTCTTATTTGCAATGGTGATGGACAGGTTGACAGACAAGATCAGACAGGAGTCCCCGTGGTCTATGATGTTTGCAGATGACATTGTGATCTGTAGTGAGAGTAGGGAACAGGTGGAGGAGACCCTGGACAGGTGGAGATATGCTCTAGAGAAGAGGAATGAAGGTCAGCAGGACTAAGACAGAATGTGTGTGTGTGAATGAGAGGGAGGATAGAGGAATGGTGAGGGTGCAAGGAGTAGAGGTGGTGAAGGTGGATGAATTTAAATACCTGGGATCAATAGTTCAGAGTAATGGTGAGTGTGGAAGAGAGGTGAAGAAGAGGGTACAGGCAGGATGGAGTGGGTGGAGAAGAGTGTCAGGAGGGATGTGACAGACGAGTACCAGTAAGAATGAAAGGGAAGGTCTACAAGAGGGTAGTGGGACCAGCTATGTTTTATGGGTTGGAAACAGTGGCATTGACAAAAAGACAGGAGTCACAGCTTGACGTGGCAGAGCTAAAGATGTTAAGATTTGCACTTGGTGTGACGAGGATGGACAGGATTAGGAATAAGTATATTAGAGGGTCAGCCCAGGTTGGAAGGTTTAGAGATAAAGCCAGAGAGGCAAGATTACATTGGTTTGGACATGTGCTGAGGAGGGATGCAGAGTATATTAGGCAAAAGATGCTAAGGATGAAGCTGCCAGGTAACAGGAAAATAGGAAGGCCTAAGATAAGTTTTATGGATGTGGTGAGAGAGGACATGCAGATGGTTGGTGTGACAGAGCAAGATGCAGAGGACAGGAAGAAATGGAAACAGTTGATCTGCTGTGGCGACCCCTAATGGGAGCAGCCGAAAGAAGAAGAAGGAGGTCTTTCCTGTTCTGCAGCTAAAATGAATAGTTGACACACCTAGTATGCATACAAGATATAAAAATTATATAAATATAGCCTAGCATTACTATAACTGGGAAGGAATACTAAAATTCAGAATCCTGTTGCTCATCACTTGTTACTATACAGTTATGCACTGCTGTACTGAATATTTGCTTATTAGCAGTGCTGCCTCCTTTTTTTCAACATACCTCCCCCCATCAAATGCATACAACATGCAGTGAACCTGAACTCTAATGAGGCAAGTATAAATAACTAACTAAATGTCTGACTTTTCATTGCTCAAAATTACACTCTCTTGAATTACTGTCCACGTCAACATGCACAGTTTAAACAGATACAACTCTGAAATTATGGACAAGTTCTGAATTATCCCATTTAATAGTCTATAACATTTTAAATAATGCAGTTGTTTTCAAACATAAATATTGTTTATAACAAATATGAATATGGTTTAAGAGAATATTACTACAATGTTAACTTACATGCACTCAAAACACATTATGAAGTATATTTCTGAGACACAGTGCACGAGTTGCTGATTTACTGCAAAAAATGTCATTCACTATTGTTTTTGGCTTGGACAAAATTGGCAGATGGCACACTACCATTTATAATATATACTTGGAGAAGTAAGCAAATACATCCACAGTAAAATATGTGCTGAATAGGAGATCAGCAGATGTGACAGGCGGTATATATTCTAGAATACTCACATTTTCCTCCCTGAAGACATACACATATGAGAAATTCTACTACAGGTACACAGAATGGTATTGTCACAGGTAATAGTCTCAAGTCTGGAAACAGAGCAAACCTCGCATCCACTATACATGGAATGGAGAAATGGCAGGCAAATGATGCTGCCTTAATGGAAAATGTGATGGCCTTCTTACTAATGGATGCAAGAAATAGAATCTGTTCCTTTATTAACAATATAATCACCAACATTTTTAACAATATTCAGAATTTAATTTAACTACAGAGGTCATGCTGATTTTTTTGTCCCAATTCAGTATAAAAACAGTTATTGTCCACCATCCCCATTTCTGTCCATCTCAGAGCATACCAATTATTCAGTGTTTTTTTTAAATATAAAATAATTCTGCCATGTAGATAAAGCCAGTGTACTAAAAAAAATCAAGCAAAACAAACTGTAAAGTAAACAGGCACTACATCACTTGATACTTAAACAGCATACTAAAAAATTAAGTTTCTGCACTTGACCCTTTAGAACTGCCCTCAGCTCTAAATGAACCATACCCTTTACCACAGGATCAAAGGAACTTCTGGAAAAACAGAGGAAGGAACCAAATGAGACAAATGGGGCAGAGGATGCAAACCAGAAGCCAGTCCAGGAGATAAGTGATATTGTTTTTAACCTTTCTCAATATACATTAAATGAACATGAACTAGGCATTACTGAATAAGGGTCTTACCTTTATTCCTGCAAGTATAACAGATATTTCTGATGTGCTAACTGATGTTAAACTGTTTATAAGGAATTTGAATCTTAAGCTGTTAATGGTGTAATTCAACTGAGTATAGCACAAATGTGTAATTTAGAAGTAGTACTTTTGTGCCGGTCATACCTCTCAACTGGGAAACATCAAAAATCTGGACAAGGCCCATGAAAAATAGGTACAAATCTGTACGCTGATTAACATAAAATGTGTGTACATAATTATGTAACACTGCCCACTCCAATGGAATTGTGGGATACCAACTTTCAAATGCAAACTGAAGAACAGACAACCAAAATATGGCAACAAAGCCCCCCTCCTGCAGCCATTCCAATGTCCCATTTACCTGGCTATTTTGCCCCATTTACAATAAACACTAATGTGCACACTGCTTTACTTCTACAATGATTATTTGGATTTTATTTTTAAATTTTATAGCAAAATGCACAAACACTAATAGACATCTGCTAAACAAAGCTATACTGTCTCACAATGAAAATAGACTTGCATTAAAACTTTTCTGCCCTTGAAACTCACATTCATTGAAACAGCATTGAAACCCACACCACATCCAAAGAAAATGCATCTGGATAAAGATTACCTTTGGGCTGTTTTCAAATCACAGGCCCCTTGCACACAAAACAAGAAACATACATGTGTTCATACACCTTCCCGACTTTATTAAATTATACTCCTTGTATAATACATCACACTTTTAGACTTAGAGCACATTTTAAATTTACTGTTTGAGCATTTTTTCAGTATGCAATAAGATAAAATGCATGAACCAATAATGATAAAACTGCAGAAAATTCAGAACATTTTCATCATAAAAGTCTACTCCAACACACACTTATATATATATATATATATATATTTATATGAATAAAATGACAGTGGTGTAAGCCATGGGCATCTTGCACAGCTTCTCAAACTTATTTTCAATTTCAGCTTTTTTTTTTTGCTTGACTTACTCTGATTTGTGTTATCAGATCAACTCAACAGCTGTAAATGCACAACAAAGTAAACTAGGCAAACTGCATGTTTTAAGACTTCCAATTTTTAGTCTAAGTACTGACAGACCCTCTCCTACATTCATCCTGAAGCATCAAAACTATCATTGTAATCCAGGTGCTGTTAACTGGACACTCTTGCTTCTCCACTATCTGCAGTGGAAAAATGTGTGTTTTATCTTGAATTCTGGAAAATGCACTGTACTGGTTTAAAAATAAAATATTTTTTCTTATAATGCAACACAGAACTTAATAATTCTGATTCTGAATAATTCTGCCCTTGTGCATGACATTTCAACTTCTGTTGTATCTGTAGCTACTCCCTTGACTTTTTACACCCACCCCCTTTAAAAGTACAACACAGTACAGTATCAGCAATGCATCTACATACTGTGGGAGTAGAACCCACAGACTTCTGCATCAAAAGCAAGCATTCAACCTGTTATGCTATTAACAATGCAAGCAGACTCAGCATAACATCACCAAACTTCTCTTCCCCTTTAGCTCTCACCTCCTTGTAAAATCCACTCGACACTCAGCTGTATCTCTCAACTTTGCAGCACAAGAAATCTGGAAAAAGCCAAAATGCATGGGGGAGGCGGGGCAAAAGCCCAAAAAACAGGGACACATTTTAAACTTTGCTTGTATAATTCTGGAAAGTTGCTAGAATAAAATGCTGTGTTACCACCACATGTTTCACTACCAAGTCTTGAACCCAGGACCCTGTGTACTACAGTCAGAGCAACATACCACTATACCATATCAGCAGTTTTCTCAAAGAGAGGAAGACGGAAACTTAAATGGCCATCATTTAGTGAATTCAGTTCTCACTTCTCACTATAGCTCTCAACCTCTTAGCACAACAAACCTGGACAAATGCAATAATGGGGGAATACAGAATTCAGTTCTCACTTCTCACCATAGCCCTCAACCTCTTAGCACAAAAAAATGGACAAAGCCAATATTGAGGAAATACAGCTCCCAAAATAGGGACACATTTCAAATATTGATCTTATAAACAGAAAATTGCTAGAATAAAAGGTTTTGCATTACCATTTGTTTTCTGAAGAATATGAAGTCTGAAATTGAAATGCATGTCATTATTTAGTGAATTCAATCCTTCACTGATTTGCCACAAAACCACAAATTTTATGAGGAACAGAACAAAAATATGAGGCATAAATCTGGAAGTGGTGGTGGGTAGTGACTTTAGGCTCTTGTTATCTGTACCCAAATTAAAATTATAGAACTCTATATTGTTAATTTGGCAACAACCAGTTTCATTAATCTCAAAGTGAACCACCATAAACATTTACCTAGCAAACTTATTTAAGTCACTGACTTCACAGTTATATAAAAAGCAATCAAATCAGCTTGTCAGTCTATCAGAAAAGCCCTCAATTACACTCTTTTAATAGTTAATTTTAGAAAATACATACATATCCCTTTATTAATATCCTTGTAACCAAAGTAACTAATTTAATTTACTCTATGCAGAAATACTCTCTCTTACTGTTGCAGCAAAGTTTATATCTGCATATAGACAAGGACAGGACAATTTTTAATCTCTTCTTTCTAAGGAAAGGAAAATAAATTTAATAATGGTAAAGCAACACAAAAATATTCAGCTTACAAAACGCTGGTTTGCCACTCGCTAACTAGTATCAGCAAAAGGAATGCAACTCCTGTGGACACAGTATTCACGTGTAAAAAGTATTTATTGAACAAAATATAAAAATTGGCAAGCGCTTTCACTCATACCAAACGAGCTTCATCAGACCAAACAGATAATGTTCATATCCAACATTTAAATATGTAGCTTGGCGCCAAAAAAAATCAAATCTTAAAAGCAACAGTCTGTCACAAATAATTAATATATTCTGAACAACTGCTACAATAGCTAATGAACATATAATGATGTACAGTATATATTGAAATAAAAATAAAAACTTGTACAATAAATGTAATTAAATATCATTAAAAATAATAATAATATTAAATTTATCTAGTAATTAATATGTCTAAAAACAGTTTTATTCTATATACTGTTTCATGCTCCCAGATGTCAGAATCAACATTTCATCATCAAAATAGGTTTAACCGAAATATAATCTTTAATTCCTGGTGATGTCATAGCATCTGTAAATAGCTGCCACCAGTATTCTTTATATGCTAACAAGTTTTTTATGTTACCTCCCCTAGGATCCACTTTAATAACATCTAAAATTGCAAACTTAAAATGATGTTCTTCTCCCTCTCTGTTAATATGCCTGTATAGTGCATTTTTAGTGTCTTTTGTTTTTATACTGTATCCATGAGAATATATTCTCTTTTTAAACTGTCTTTCTGTCCTGCCTATATAATATGCTGGGCAGGACATACATTTAGCTAAATATATAAGCATACTAGTTCTACAGTTACCATGTTTGAATCTGACCAAGGTTTTATTGACATTGTCCAATATGATATGTCTCTCTTCTAAAATATCTTTTGTTTACAAAATGGGTAGAAATTTGAAGAAAATTTTAGAAAATGGATCTAAAATTAAGAACATTACAGATTCACATACCACCAAGTGCGGTGCTTGCCGTCAAATGTAAAGATATTTTAGAAGAGAGACATATCATATTGGACAATGTCAATAAAACCTTGGTCAGATTCAAACATGGTAACTGAAGAACTAGTATGCTTATATATTTAGCTAAATGTATGTCCTGCCCAGCATATTATATAGGCAGGACAGAAAGACAGTTTAAAAAGAGAATATATTCTCATGGATACAGTATAAAAACAAAAGACACTAAAAATGCACTATACACGCATATTAACAGAGAGGGAGAAGAACATCATTTTAAGTTTACAATTTTAGATGTTATTAAAGTGGATCCTAGGGGAGGTAACATAAAAAACTTGTTAGCATATAAAGAATACTGGTGGCAGCTATTTACAGATGCTATGACATCACCAGGAATTAACGATTATATTTCGGTTAAACCTATTTTGATGATGAAATGTTGATTCTGACATATGGGAGCATGTAACAGTATATAGAATAAAACTGTTTTTAGACATATTAATTACTAGATAAATTTAATATTATTATTATTTTTAATGATATTTAATTACATTTATTGTACAAGTTTTTATTTTTATTTCAGTATATACTGTACATCATTATATGTTCATTAGCTATTGTAGCAGTTGTTCAGGATATATTAATTATTTGTGACAGACTATTGCTTTAAGATTTGATTTTTTTGGCGCCAAGCTACATATTTAAATGTTGGATATGAACATTATCTGTTTGGTCTGATGAAGCTCGTTTGGTACGAGTGAAAGCGCTTACCAATTTTTATATCTTGTTCAATAAATACTTTTTACACGTGAATACTGTGTCCACAGGAGCTGCATTCCTTTTGCTGATACTAGTTAGCGAGTGGCAAACCAGCGTTTTGTAAGCTGAATATTTTTGTGTTTCTGTTGAACAAAACGCCTTTTCAGTTGTCGAATAATGGTAAAGCAGGTGAACAGCTACTTATGAACAACTTTTTGAATCATTAGCAGATTGTAAACAATTTTCACATAATGCATTTCTGGATATCACCTTGTATTCATATTTTTCAGTTACTGAATTTGCAGTATCTGAAACCATTTTAGCTGTACTGAGATACAAAGCTACCAGTTCAGACACTTTGAGAAATTAATTTTATTTAAAATTAATTTTTTTTACTTGCATGTTACCAGGTTATATTGGCTACTCGGGCACACACAAACACACACACACACACACACACACGCACACACACACACACACACACACACACACACACACACACACACACACACACACACACACACACACGCACACACACACACACACACACACACACACACACACACACACACACACACACACACACACACACACACACACACACACACACGCACACACACAAACACATACACACTTCCATCTCATAAACTAAACACTACAACTGTCAGCAAATACTTCTAGCTTTGTCTCAATTCCCTCGCTGGCAGCATAAATGGAACCACCATTCCCTTGCAGGCTCAGCAAATACTTCCAGTTTTGTCGCAAGCATCGTAACGTTCCACGGCTGGAAATGTATGCATGAGCTAGCTCAATTCTGACAGGCTGTTTCACGGAGCTGACATCATCACACATGTGAGGATGTCAGCTCTAAAAAGCCGTAAATAAAAAATTAAAATAAAACGCCGGGAAATTTGGAAATTAAGGGGTGCTACTCAGGAATCATGGCACCCCATTATTTGGACTGCAAAACTAGGTAAAAACAAGTAATTCCGTATAGTTGGGAGGTATGGTCTCAGTGAATAATCTTCTTATAGCAGCTTTTGAGCAAGCAATAGAAAATTATATTTATCATGCAATGAAAACCAGCAGTCATTTTTACAGCTTAATGGCTGAACAACGATAAGCTATTAAATCCTTAGCCACTAATTCTAATATAGTTATAAAAGCAGCAGATAAGGGTGGTGGCATTATTTTAGACATCAGTGATTACAATATTAAAATGTATGATATGTTAAGTAGCAATGAGTATTTATCCATCGATAGGAAGCAGGTCAAAAGTATTATAACAAAAGTGAATAGTATGACTTATGACATGCACCTTAATGGAGAAATTACTTTGGAAAAATTGAGCTATTTTCATATGAATGCTCCCGAAATACCAGTCATATATGGAATTCCAAAAATTCAAAAATTGGTCACTTCCCCACCATTAAGACCAACTGGTTCTGTAATCCAACCATTTGCTGAAACAATCTCAAACTACTTAGAGCATAAACAAACATGCCCTAAGATATTCAATAATAATTAAGGATACATCCCAGTTTTTTACACACTTGTATGGCTGATCTTTGTCTAACAATATTGCTGATTGCCACTTTGTTACATTAGACATAGAGACCCTATTTACATCAATACCAAATGTGAATTTATAACATTGCATGCAGTTTTTCGGCATCTGAGATAAACACCATTTGTGACTTAGCAGAACTGGTTTTAACTAATAATGTTTTTTTTGTTTCATAAAAATATATATAAACAGTGTAAAGGAGTTCCCATGGGTATGCCCATGGCTAACAGCTATGCAAATTTGGTTATGAATAAATGGGAAATTTAATTTATATTTTCTGAAATGAATAATAGCTTATAACGTTTTGTTTTATTGGTGTTTTGTGGATTATTTATTTTTGAAAATGAATGGTTTGTTTTCTGCATTTTCAGATTTTCTATTATATTTAAATTCAACTACTGAATTTTTATGGTTTAAACATACCATACATTATACACAAATAGACATTAGATTGTATAAGGGAACCACTGGTAAAATTGAAACTAAATTATTTTAAGAAAGACGTCAGGAAAATACATATCTGCACAAGAGTAGTATGCATCCTCCTCATGTTTTTAAACATATAGTGAAAAATCGGTTTACCTGCGTGACTAGACACAATAGAAGAAAAGAAAACATGAATATACAGTTTAATAACATGGCCAATATTTTTTTAAAAAAGAGGCTATAAGGAACATAATGTAATGAATATAGTAACACAAATACAGCAAGATAGTATTAAACCTACATTTTCTAATCATATTAATTCAACAAGCAATAATAATAAAGTTAAGGACACAAAAACAGCTTTATTTAGGTATGTTTTACCTTATGATGTTCATACTCATCTAATACAGGATTTTATTAAAAAATACTGGTACATGTTACAATATATTCCTGCTTTTAAAGACATACAAGTAGATATGCTTACCTGTGGATATAAAAAAAATTAGAAATTAAAAAAAATCTTCTGTCATAAGCAACAGGAGAAATATATAAACACAGCATCTATATCCAAGTATGGAACCCAAAAATGCAACAATTGTCAATACTGTAGGTATGTCTCTACAGAAACAACTTTTAAGCATCCAGTTAGTCTAAAAAACATTCCATCTTAGATGCTATGAGACATGTAAGACTAAAAACATAATATACATGGCAAAATGCCTGAATTGTAGTGCCTTCTATATAGGTAAAACAAACAAAGTTCAAAGAGAATTTGTGAGCATATATCTGACATAAGAAGGAAGCTGGGCATAAATGCATTATACAGGCATATTAAACAAACAGACACATCTCACGAATTTTGCTTTTTCATTTTATACAATATACAGGAAAGCTTAAGAGGTGGTGACCTGAAGAACCACACACAAATTATTGAAAATAAGTGCATAATACGTTTCAAGGCACACTGTCCACCTGGTCTCAGTGAAAGTGTAACAATAAAGCCAGTTCTGAAAGATAAACAAAATAAAATTAAATAAGTTTGATAAACAGATGGATGTAAACATTTTAACATGTTTTTTGGTTGCATGTAGTTATTTGTATTTTTAGTATTCTTAGTATGTGTGAAGTATTGATCTATGTATTCATCATCTTTGTGCGTTACCTCTTTAAAGGTGAAGTCACACAACCTTTTCCTTTTTGTATTTAAGTCATGTGTTTTAAATCAGCTGGCTATTTGCCTGAAGAAGCCTGTACTGCTGAAAGTCTACTACTAGCAAGCTATAATAAATTTCCAGCTGTTTAAGTATCGACTGCCGTGGTGCCGGTTTACTTTACATTTTGTTTTACTTATTTTTTTTTTTTAATATCCCTGTACCAGCTGATCCTTTTAACTTCACATTGGGATACATGCTAGTACTGAATACAAGGAAGCCGCTAATGGCTGTGAGTCATCATCATGTAGTTGCGAGTCAAGCTTCCAGTCAGAAGACAGTAAGAACTGGTGTCATAAGTGAATGATTACAAGCTTCACAACACCATGCACTTGAATGTGTCACTCCCCCGCCATCATCTCTACTGCTTCTAGATCTGACAAGAATCATGGCTAACAAGCAAAGTCATGCAGGCAATAATTAGTTACTCTGCCTTCCCCAAACTGTAGATCTGGCCCAAGAAACAGCTGTACACATCTGCGTACTCAGTCTTTCTAACAGTGTGAAGAGATCATCCAGGAAATGTCTTAGTTTCCTACACCTTTTCATGTTATTTAACAAAAATTAAAAAGGAGGGAACAAAGGCCATAAGATAGCAAGCTTTTAAACTTGGGCAGAATGTCAACTGTCATTTAGCTACAAGCAAACATTAAGTTTTACTAACCGCTTTGTCACCTCTGCAAATAAACTAGCAGCCTTCTAATCCCCATTGCAAAGCTGCTTGCTAAAGAACCACATTGTTAGTAAATATTTGCTTGTGACTTGTTGTAATACTTACATATTATTTCAAAATTTGTTGTTTTAATGAACTCAAAACACGAATAGCAGGTGCTGTGGAAGGGTTAGAAAATCAGTTCTCAGCATGAGATCTTCCAGGAATGTAAATATTACTATTTACTAATAAAAAAATCAGCTCCCCAGGCTTCCACCCCTACAGACAGATGTGTTACTCACATTTCTATGATGAGGTCTTACTAAAGTGTCAACAGATTGATACATATTAATAAATGGATCCATTACAGTGGGGACAGTGCTGCTGAATGCACCAAATACTTTCCCGTATGGCAATGCTCCAGTCATGATGGCCTTCACAAGGACCTGTTCAGAAGATTTCCTGCCCTAATTTCAAAGACTGTTCAAATGAGACTTAACTTACTAGCACTTTCCTGTCTTATAGATGGCATGGTTAGAATGGCTATCCCAAAAACAGGAAAAAAAGACATGGGACAAGTATACTGCTTATTTTAGCTGGCAGCTGTTCAAAATGTTTACTACAAGTTTCTAAAATCTACAGCTACAATTGCACCAGCTCCATTTTTATACTCTGTTGTAAGTGGCAACCAGTGTAGATTTGTTCCAGACAGATAGTGTTGATTGACACAATATTAAATAAATAAATACAGTAGCAGTTATTAACAATGACAACTCCAATGATTTTCCTGAATTAATCATGACTCGATGTCAAAAATTCCTTTCACAGACATGACCTGTCACAGCTATCTAGATCTGGGCATTTCTAATTATTCATTTTCATGGTCACATCAGGGTTGCTCTACTGCTTTGTGGTGTGACATCCCCACATGTCCCCTAGACATATCACTCTATTTATGCAGCACTAATTGGCTTGACCTCTCTACCTGTGGCCACTAGCTCCAAAGTTAGGAATATCAAGTGAGTTTGGATGTCAGGAAGGTAAAGGTCAGAGGAGCAGAAATAGTTGCTTACAGAAGGATGGTTTATAGCTTAGATCTATGGCTTTATCCCCCATGTGCAGTTGTCACCTCTGTAGGTCTGCCCTATAATGAAGCGTGATCTGTGAATACCCCCCTTACCTTATACACAGCTGGGTTGTAAAGCAGGAATGCCTTCAGAACTCAACATGCCTCATCAAGCCACTGGTCTGAAACTTTGGTCAGCACCAGAGTCTCAGCAATGGCTCTATCCATGCCTGCATGTCAACCCCATCCTTCTTCTCAAAGAGATAACAGGCAAAACCGTATTATTTCTCTCCACTTAAGCCATTAACTAAACCAAGGTCATAATAAGGGCATTAGCCTTCTACATGAAGAGGGCTGGACATTTTCTTGAACAAAATGCTGGTCACAATACAGAAGCTAGTCTTCAGTGAATTGCGAGGATCGCTGTCCAGCTGATCTTCTTACCATGAATCACAGCTGTGTGTTTCTCCTGCCTTTTCCATGTTTACACATAAGCTATTGGGTACACTATGTAAATTAAATCAGGGGCACTACACAAATTATTGGTAATCCATCACTGATGCACTGGTCAGTTTTACCAAACTGGAGGACACCTACTTTATTTGATAAAGTTGGCTCACTTATGGGATATAAACCAGGTCTTAAAAGTTAATAATTACTGTGCTTTATCAGACAGCATTATACCTCTAAGAGGATGCCTGTGATATCAAGCCCTTCTCTTCCTACAGTATGACCAGGAAGAGAGGCCTTGAAGTAATACTTTCTAACAAAGGCTTAACAATTCGCCAGGAAAGTCTACTTTAATGTCTGATTTCCCAAGGCATTAGGGCTACAAGACTGCTTCTACAGCCTTGTATATTAAGCAACTTGGAGTCTAGTCCTTCTCCATAAATGAAGAAAGAAATTAAAGGATTACAGATACTGAAAGATTTTGTGTGCAGCTCCGAAAGAATTAGGGACTTTTTAAATGATCAGTTTTAACTGGGCACACAATTGGCCTTATTCTGTTCAATTATAGCCAGTACATGCTTGACTACCAGGTAGAAAAATTCATGTGTTTTGCTCTTGAAGAATATACTGTGTCACAGAAGTCTACACAGAATAACTGGACTTCAAAAAGGCAACTTTTTTTATGTGACTGTGAAATCTTTGCTTTTCAAGGAGAGGGATTTCAACACTGATAATGGAGTTTCTTGGTGGCCCTGACCACAGAAGTTGAGGAAATACCACAATTATTGGAAGTCCTGTGGATTTACTCAAGGAGTACCAGGAATCCAATTGTGGATATATCTGAGGATTGCAAAGCATCTTGACAAGAGCTGTACAAAGTCTGTGAAATTTAAGAATTGTTCCACTCCACAGAGACTTTAAATGTGGACAAGCAATCACAGATGTGAACTGTAAATAACAAAAACTGGTATGCAAGAGTGGCTGATATCTACATAAACTGGAAAAGTGTTTCATTTTTTGCACTGTATATGAATGGTACTTATTTGGCTTCTGCACTGTAAATAAACTGCAGATAAACTAAATAACTTACCTCCAGTGAGTTATACATGCTAGAATATCCATACATATGAAAATTACTATTATTTCTTATAATGAATTTATTGACAGATGATTTCAGATTAAGTGACAGCTTCCACTAGAACACTGCAATCCTAGAAGGCACAGAGTACTGTATCCATCACTTTTTTTTTCTACTAGACATACTTATTTTTATTATTATGGATCCAAGTCTCCTCACAGCTCCCGAGTTATGTTTAAGCACAGAGTTTCAGACAGCCAAATCAGACACTGTTTAATAGACTGGACAGCGGTCACCTGTAAATAATCTGTAAGAAATAGAACATGAAGACAATTAATAAGCCTTCCTGAAAAGTTTTTTTTTCAAACTCTATGATTTTCTAGTAAGGAATAATTGGACCGTTTTAAGTTGTCTCAGGTGGTGTGTTTAACGGCTACAAAATGATGCGCAAATCAGATGAGTGAAATATAAAATGATAAAGGGATCTCCCTAGATTGACTAGGAATGTCCTTTAGAACTACCTACCTACTGAATATAGTTTTATGACACTGGGACTCACAAAATGGTCAAAGTTTAAATTATTGTCTACTGCTCTTCCTAGATCCTTAATGATGGTGCCATCTGTATGAACGGATCATTTAAATTGTAATAATGTAGTCCTTTTTGCCAAGTCTCATGATGCTACATTTATTGACATTAAATATGAGGTCATTACTACTGTTCCATGTATTGACATTAAATGGGAGGTCATTACTGCATTCAGCCATTTATTTTCTGCACAATCTCCTGGAGAAGTCTATCATCTTTTGACTAACACAGTTTGCAATCGAAGTCTATCATCTTTTGACTAACACAGTTTGCAATCACTATCATCATTTGTCAATGAGCAATCATTTCCCATCGATATAAGAAAAATGGTCAAAAAAGACACCGGTTCACAGCCTTGTAGTGCACCAATGGTAATCCCCCTGACTTGTCATGTTCTATTATTTACCCAATGTTTTACCCACTGAATTATGTGTGGATTGGCATTTAATGACTTTAATTATTCCCTTAAGTGAAACTCAGTCAAATGTCTTAACAATGTAAAAGTAAGCAGCATACACTGCCAATCCTTCATTAAATGTTTCTGCTACCTCTTCAAAGATCACCACATGACTCAAAAGGCAAGAGCTTCCAATAAATTCATTGTGTTCCAAGTTGAACATAAGTAAGATCTTTACATCACTGTCAAAAATATCCATTTTGAAATTGCGCCATAATACTGCACAACACTCTATCAGTCTGATGGGTCTAAAACTGTTTCAGACTGATGTGACCCCCCCCCATACACTCACATATACAGTTGCGCATACACATACATACATATACACACACACACACACACAGTCAACTCACAGTTTGTTGCTAACATGTTACACTCAAAATTACTCCCTTTCACCTTTTTAAATGTACTGATTTCAACCATAAAATCAAGATGAGTTCATTGTTAAAGGAAAACTCTGCCCTGTCCTACAGTTTAACATAGTCTTTAGGTTTCTCCCTATAATATGATTCCAGTATTAAACAACTCCAGCTGCTCGAATCAATAAAGGCAGTCCACAGTGTATACAACCACCAATAATTCCAATAGATAAATACTCGAAGCAAGGTAAAATGAATAGTTGATTTATTCCAAACCACGACCAAAACGCAATATACGATTAAGCGCTTTCGTCTCCTCACCGGAGACCTCTTCAGAATCAACATAAAAATGTATACACAGCTTTTATATGCACTCACAAATGCACTAATTAACATAATTAATACAATTAATGTAATTAAACAATTATTGACCACTCAGTTTCTTAAAGAAATATACAAACTTTTACAATTCATGAAACATCCACACCACTACCTAAGTACCTACACTGTGAATGTCTATTGCTACTGGAGTTATTAAATAACCTAAATAAATAATTCAATAGGTATATATTATGTTGTAACTCTATAAATAATGTTAAAAATAGATATTAAAATTATAAAATATATATATGTATATAAATATATAAATATATAAAAATATAATGTAGTATATAATAAATACATCCTCCTATATGTTGATATATTAGTATATTGGTATATTAATATTGATATTTAATAATAGTGTGTAATGTAATATTCTATTCTATAAAATTCATAAAATACATAAATATTACTTATTGTTAAAAATATATATATGTATGTATATAGGAGCAAAAAATTTGAGAGTATAAAAGTTATGAAATGTGACCCTTGTTGTATGTTATATTCCTTTGTATGCTTTTTTAGGGTCAAGTGCAGGCAATTTTAAGGCTGGTACTATAGATATGTTGTCATTAAGACCCTTACTACTGCATGCATCTAGTTTTAGTTGCCATATCATCTCCCTATATGCAAGTCTGGTTTCCCAGTCGCCACCTCTATCTAAGGGTTCCACTAATTCCAAAACCCAGAACTTAAAATTGGCATTTGTACATACAAGCGAATGTCTATAAAGTGCATTGTTCACATTTTTACGGTTTATATCCTTTATGTGTTCGTATATCTGCCTCATTAAACACCTTTCCGTTTTTCCTATATAATAACACCAACAATATTTGCAATAAGCTGCATGTATAACAACTACTGTATGACTTAGCTTTTAAAATTGTTTTTAAACTAGGAAGTTGCAAACACTTCTCTCCTGCAATGAAAGGACACTGGGGACATCGACCACAACTAAACGTACCCCTTTTGTTGCTTGTATTACTATCCTTTTTGTCAAACTGACTATCTTTTCCCTCTTCTAGAATATTTTTTAAGTTATCATTTCTCCTATAACTGTAAGTTAATTTATTTTGAAACACTGTCACTCTTGTAGGTATGGATTGAAACATGCTCCATGTGTCATTAATGCATTTTTAAGCCACCCCATATTCTTAAAATAAGTTAATGTCATATATGGAATGGTCATTGTATTTACAGTATTCTTGTCACAACTCATTTCTGTATTGTTACCATTTTCCTCAAGGTCATTGCTCAATCCAAGCAACTGGGTATATTTAGTATCTCTTCTTTCTACCACAAACTGTTTAATATTGTTAATTAATGCATGTGGATGCCCTCTTTCATGAAACATGTTTTCTAACATATCTAATTCCTTCAAAAAAGTTTCATACTCTGTCGTCATTCTAGAACTCCGAATCATCTGTCCCTTCACAACATTCTTTTTTAGTTGCATTGGGTGGTCACGCTCAAAATGGAGATATGCATTAGAAAAATTCTCTTTTCGATAGATGCTAGACTTGTAACATTTAGCAACCTTATCTTTAAATATTTGTACATCAAGATAGTGCATTACTTCTTGATTAATTTCGTGGGTAAACTTAAGAAATGAGGTGCTTAGGTTAATATAGTCAGTGAATTCACTAATAATGTATTCTGGCCCTGTCCAAAAATCTATAATAACTATTGATGTATTGAAAGTATTCAGATGCAAAAACATAGTTCCTCTCCCAGTATAGCATAATGATATTAGCATATATGGGGGCACATGCTGCCCCCATAGCTACACCTTCAACTTGGTGGTAATAATCACCCTGAAAAAATATATAATTGTTCTTGAGTACTAATTCCATATTTTCTAATATAATCCTAAATACATCTGGCACTAAAAAATCCATTTCAACAAGTATATTTTCAAACCATTCTAGTCCAATGCAATGGGGTATAACCATGAATAAATCTTTTACGTCAATGGTAATAAAAATAGCTCTTTCATCATACTTTACTTTATTAATCTTCTTTAAAAAATCCCACGAATCAATTAAAATATGTTGGTGTTTTAAATGGTAGCCTTTTAATTTTGTATCGATGTTCATAGGTTCATAGGTTCATACTAGGCTAACTGCCCTAGGGCATTTATAAGCCTAGCCAGAGTATGTGTGGCTTTCACCACCCCTTAGGATGAGAATACTATACCCATTAGTTTGCTGTGCCTCTGTCCAGCAGTGAAACAGAGATGATTCCCGGGGTAAACCTACGATCTCCCATCCACTCGTCAAGATTTCTCTTGAACAGAGTCAGTGAGGGGCTCTGCCTCACATGGACTGGGATTCTGTTCCATAGTGTAGGGAGTCTCTGGGTGATGAATTTGTCCCTGCAGCACGTCCTATTTATATCCGTGTTGAGGTTTAAGTCTCTTGCTCTCGTGGCTCTGGTGGATTTGGATTTTTTGAGGTGGAGCATGTCCATTAATTCCGGGTTGGACATGGCCTTGTATGTCAGGCACAGATCACCTCTGAGCAGACGGTATGCGACTGAATAGAGCTGGAGTTGCTTCAGTCGGGCAGCGTATGACATATGTTTGAGCCCCTTTATCCTTTTGGTGAGGAACTTTTGGGGTCTTTCCAACTGCTGCAGGTGTCGGGTAAGGTACATTCCGAATGGGGAGTTGTACTCAATCATTGGTCTAATAAGTGAAGAGTACAGGGGTACAATGACCTCTCCTGATCTGGATGTGAATCCCTTCATGATCAGGTGGGCAATGTAGAAGGTCTTCCTAACCACTTTGGCAATGTGAGTGTCAAAAGAGAGGTTACTGTCAACTTGGGTCCTCAGGTCCCTGATAACTTATGGATTACCTATGTGGTAATTAGGAGTTACCTTGTTTTTCCCAAAGGGTATGACTATACATTTTTTAGCATTTAGCTTAAGGCCATGGCTCTGGCACCAGTTATCCATTTCTATGAGACCTCTCTGGAGGATGTCTGTGTCTGATGGAGTGTCAATTATGGTGCCCAGTTTGCAGTCATCTGCAAATTTTGTCAGCCACAATCCCCCTATGTTTGCCTGCACTTCACAAAAATAAATGCCAAACAAGAGGGGGCCCAGGACTGAGCCCTGTGGGACACCGCTCGTGACCGGCTTAGAGTCTGACATGGCACCAGCAACTCTAACCCTGTGGGTTCTGTCCTTGTGCCAGTTTGCAACCCATCTTGTGACATATGGGTTTACATCTAAGCTGATGAGCTTTTCTATGATGCCCGAGTGGGGTATTGTGTCGAACGCTTTTGCTAGGTCAAGGTAGGCTGTGTGAACTGCCTTACCCTCATTGATGGCCTTAGTGACTGTTTCGAAAAAGTCAACCAAGTTCAAGAGGCAGGATCTGCCCTTGACAAAGCCAAATTGGGGAGGATCCAGTGTCTGTAGGTCCCCAATGTCTTTATTTATGAGTTCCATTATGATCCTCTCCATAGCTTTGCAGACAAGGCTCGTCAAGCTTATGGGGCGGTAATTTCCAGGGTCCGTAGAAGCACCACCTTTGTGGAGTGGGACCACAGTTGCCGTACGCCATTCTTTGGGTACGTATCCTGTAGTAAGGTTAAGATTAAACAGCAGCCTTATGTGTGGGTTTAGTTCCTCATTGAGTTCATGTAGCACACAGCCGGGGACACCGTCCGGTCCCATTGATGCTGTGTTTTTTGCTTTAGAGAGAGCAGCTCTCACCTGGGCATCTGAGATGTTTGGGAGGCTAGACTCTGGTGGGATAGATATTTCTCCTGTTGGGGGGGAGGGAGGGGAGAAATTTGCACTGAACCTGTCTGCCAGTATGTTGGCAATGTCTGTGGGTTCAGTGATTTTTGTATCATTTTGGACTAATTCTGAGCATATCTGGGAGTTTCCACCCAGGTTTCTAACATAGCTAAAGAAGGCCTTATGATGTATATTGCCAGGGGTTGCGTCTTAGAACTATGTGATGATACAATTGGTCTAATAGGAGGATCCAACACATTTTTATGTTTTGGGTATACCAAAAATGGTGGGAATGACTGGTTTATTAACTTTTAGAAATTCATAAAGATCTCTATCAATAAGCCCCTGTAACAAATTATCATCCAAGAAATAATCTATTTTCTGATATGAAATATTAATTTCATTCTTAGAGGCAACTGTATAACTGTTGCTATTATTCAGGATGTCCAACATTTTCCTGGTATAATCCCACTGGTCCATCAGAACCATACCCCCACCCTTATCGGGTTTCATCACTCTAATTTTACTATTACTTCTAAGTTCATTAATAAGCTGATTTTCCTCCTCCGTTAAATTGCTACCTTGTTTCTTATTGTTCTCAAAATAATTACTTCTAATTTGATTGGTGAGAACATTCTCAAAACTCAAAATGTCATGTTGCAGTGGTGGGTTGTAAATACTCCGTCTTTGTAAACTGCCTTGTCCATTATAAAATTCACCCTCTTTAAAAATAACTGAAAAGTTCAACTTTCTAGTAAATAATTTAATATCCAGTAGAATATTATCCATAGTAGGTGTTTTTTGTGGCACAAAAGTGAACCCTTTTGTGAACAACTTAAAGAATGTGTCACTAATCACTACATCAGTGTAATTATAAATATTGAAATTGTCTAAGGAATGCATAATAGAATCCACTTCATTCACCCTAGGTGAATTTTCCAAATGGAGATCATTAGGAGCAAAAACAGTATTTGTACCATCTATTTGTACGTGCTTCTCGTAGTGAATCAATAATCCCCTGTTACCTGGGCATAAGACTGCTGTTGGGGTAATCTGTTCCTTATTCTTTCTGATCTCCAGGGGCCTAGCTCCTCTAAAGGGACATCATCGTCCTTATTATATTCATCGTGATAGTGGCAGCTAGTATCCCCAAAACCACTCCCAGGATAGTGGTTACTATATGTTTCAACATGCTCGCCTTGCTCCCTATCCCTAAATGTATCAGCATTCCTGTTACTAGTCAAGTAAAATTTCTTCTCATAATGTGATTTTCGATAGTTGCTATTGTTGGTGTAAGCAACTCCAGAACGATATTCGTTTAAGTCCCTTTTGAGCTTAGATACTTTCCTATTGCAGTTGCGTGATGTAATACTGTCTACATCTTGTATAGTTCTAAAGTATATATTCTTATATTCTTCTACCGAGAACAGTAAATCATCAGAAATTTCTTTATGCAATTTGTCTATTTCTGTCTTGTTTAACTCCATTTTCTTTTCATTATTTTTCATAAGCACTCTAATAAAAGATTACCCACAATCATTAAAAATATTACTAATGTTTTTAAACAATTCATTATCAACTTCATAATTGACATTGCTAGGAAATTTTGCTATCAGTCCTTTTGGGACAATATTATCTTGTAAACATTTATTGAAATACCAATTTTCAACTGCAAGTCCTCTATGTCTGGTAAGTAGTGTTTTTAAAGTCTTATATTTCTCTTTGTATGTTGTGTTGCTTCTTTGTACAAGGTCTACTGCCTTAGTAGAAAGGTTGAATGACCTGTTTAGCCAGTTATTAAAATCCATATTTTGATATTTTGAAAATTCATTTCCCTTATGAAAATTGCGATCGTTACATCCAGTTCTGTTCGTACTGTCCAAGGAACCCGCCATGCCTTCTAGCGTACGTGTAGCTAGGCATAGAGGGGTATGGAGGGAGGGAAAATCCGACTGCAGTTGCATGTCTATCGGACATCTACATTTATGGTAGGTACAAAACTGTACTATGTCCTTCAAGAATGCAACTGCAGTCATAACATATGGGTAGAATACCATAGCTTAGCTGGGGGAGGAGGAATGCTCTAGGAAAAAGATGGTGTGGCAATCAAACCCTGCAGGACTGCCGAAGCAAAGCCTGCTCTGGATCTGGAGTATAGAGGGAGATTGTAGTGTTTGGAGAATGTATGCACGGAGCTCCATGTAGCAGCTTCTAGAATGTCCTTAGTAGGCACCCCTCTTAAGAATGCTGTAGAGGTGGCTGTAGCTCTTGTGGAATGTGGTCTGACATTGGCTGGAACAGTCTTTCCATGAAAGGAATAACAAAATCTGATGCAATGTCCAATCCATTTTGAAATGGTCTGTTTTGAAATTGCTTTTCCTTGGACTGCAGGGGCGTAAGCTACAAAAAGTTGTTCAGACTTCCTACTGGCCTTGGTTCTGTCCAGGTAGTATCAAAGTTGTCTGTGAATGTCCAAGGTATGTAACAGTCTTTCCCCCTTATTCCCAGGATTGGGGAAGAAAGCAGACAGATGAATAGCTTGATTTAAAGAAACCCTAGATACCACCTTTGGCATAAAAGTAGGGTTGGTCCTTAATGAAACCCTGTCTCTGTGAAAAATTATGAACGGTGGTATTGCCATTAGGGCCTGTAGTTCCGAAACCCTTCTTGCTGAGGTAATTGCCAACAGGAAAGCTGTCTTCCATGAGAGAAATTGCAAGTCAACTGAAGCTGCTGGCTCAAATGGAGGTAGAGTCAGTTTTTCTAGGACAAAATTGAGGTCCCAGGCTGGCACTGGGGCCTTTCTTGGTGGCTTGATGTTCTTGATTCCCCTGAGGAATTGCCTTAGCAAAGGGTGTGAAAAGACAGGAGGATCAGTGTTATATCTAGCTGAAATAGCTGATGCATGTATCTTTATGGAAGAATATGATAGGCCGTTCTTTAGCATATCCGCCAAATATTCCAAGATGAGTGGGATGTTCAACAATGAAGCATCATGTCCCTTGCTGGTATTCCAATTGCTGAATCTCTTCCATTTTGCTAAGTAAACCTTTCTGGTGGATGGTCTTCGAGCCTCTGTTAGTATCCGCTGAACTTCCTTGGAGAGAGATAGGTTGAGGTTATTTATGGGATCTCCCAGGCTGTTAGCTGCAGTGTCTGAAGGTTTGGATGCACTGTTTTGAAATTGTGTTGAGTCAAAAGTAGAGGCCATTGGGGAAGGGCCCACCTCCTGGTGTGACATATGCAACGTAGTAGTGGGTACCAGTGTTGTCTTGGCAAGTCCGGAGCTATTATGATTCCCTTGGGTCTCTCTGCTTTGATCTTTAGTAATACTGAGGTCATCAGTGGCAGAGGTGGGAATGCATAGATTGTTAGGAAGTTCCAGTTGAATGAGAGAGCATCTATTTTCCAAGCTTTTGGATGGTATGTCCTTGTGCAGAATTTTTGTAGATGATGGTTGAGGTGAGAGGCAAATAGGTCTACTTCTGGCCTGCCCCATGTCGAAGTGAGTTGTGTGAAGATCTTCAGATGTAACCTCCACTCGTGTGGATCTGTGAAATTCCTGCTTAGGCTGTCTGCCAACACATTGTCTTTGCCTGGAACAAACTGGGATTGTATCTGGATGTTTAGGCTCAGTGATTTTTCCCAAAGATGCATTGTCAGTCTGCAAAGGGGGTAAGAGTGGGTGCCCCCTTGCTTGTTTATATACCACATCACAGTGGTGTTGTCTGTCCGTATCAGTAAATGGCCTTGCTGAAGTTGGTGTTGAAAGGCCTCGATGGCATGCATTACTGCCAGCATTTCCTTTTGATTTATATGCAGATGTGTTTCCTTTTGAGACCATTGTCCTTGTATACACCTGCCTTCCATGTGCGCCCCCCCATCCAAGGTCTGAGGCATCTGTGGTCATGGTCTGTGTTATCTGTGGTTTTTTGAATGACATACCTGTGTTTGCCTGGCTCACCGAGGCCCACCATAGGAATTCCTTTTGTAGGCATGGAATGAGCGGTATGGTTGTCTCCAAGTTGTTGCTGTGCGAGACCAAATGCTTTTAGGTACCATTGAAGCTTTCTCATGTGTAGTCTTGCTAATGGAACCAGGAGAATGCAGGATGCCATGTAACCCAGGGCCTGTAGGAATCTCCTTGCAGTCATCTGGGTGAGTTTTGCTAAACCTTTGAAGTAATGAGTTAACTTCTCTTGCTTGTCTTCTGTCAGGTAAGCCATTTGAGAGGCTGTGTCTAATTTGGCTCCTAAGAAGATTATTTGCTGGGATGGCTGCAGTCTTGACTTTTGGAAGTTGACTGTGTATCCCAGAGCTTGAAGTAATCGTATGACATAGTCCAAGTTTTTGTCAACATCAATTTGTCGTCCGCTTGTATGAGGCAGTCGTCCAGGTGCGGGTAAATTTGTATCCCCTGGAGCCTGCAATGAGCAATTACTGAAGCCAGGCATTTTGTGAATACTCTGGGCAGTAGATAAGCGAAGTGGCAATGCTGAGAATTGATAATGCTCTGGCCCTGCAAGAAATCTGAGGTATCTTCTGCAGCTGTGTCTGATAGGGACATGCAGGTATGCCTCCTTGAGGTCCAGAGTAATCAGCCAAGACCCCTTGCCCAGCATGGGAAGGAGTTGCTGTAGAGTCAGCATTTTGAACTTTGGTACTATGAGAAAGGTGTTTAATGTGGACAAATCCAGTATTGGTCTCCATTGAGATTCTTTTCTTGGAACAAGGAACAGTCTTGAGTAAAACCCCTGGCCTTGTTCTTGTTGTGGAACTCTTTCTATTGCTTTCATCCGAGTCAGCAGAGAGATTTGCTTGATAGCCTCTGCCCTCTGGTTTTGTGGTAGGTTTGGCATGCCTTGTTTTCTTGGCAAGGTATGAAAATGGAACCTGTAGCCTCGGTCTATAATGTCCAAAATCCATTTGTCCTTTGTCAGTCTGTGCCAATTTTCTGCAAACAGAGATAATTTCCCGTCCAAGGGAGCTTCTATTTGTTCCCTGGTAAGCGGAAGTAGAGGAATGTCATTGAGATTGTGGCTGTGGGGCAGGTGAAACCCCTGCGTCACTTCTTTGGTTTCCTGGCTGCCATTGTCGTCCCCTGTAAGGACCTCTGTATTGGCCTCTTCCTCGGCCACATCTGTTTTTACCCCTTTGAAACTTTTCTGGATTAGGAAAGGACCAGTTTTTTGAAGGCCAATTCCTACTGAATCTGGGGGGTTGAACCTGGAGGAAATCTTTCACCGTCTGAACTGATTTTGCTTTTTCCTCGATGGTCTTTAACACATCCTTAGCATTAGCACCAAAAAACTTGTTCTTTCCAAAGGTGCATCCAGAAGTTTTGCCTTTACATGATCTGGTAGAGGTTGATCTTTTAACCATGCATGTCTGAATGACTGCCCCTGTCATAGCTGCCCTACATGAAGCTTCCAGTGCATCATATCCACACTGCAGGAAGTGATTGCTTACTTGCTGAGTGTTATGTACAGCTTCCTGCAAAGCCTTCCTGTCTAAAGGATCAGGAGTGGCCAATGTTTTTTGTAAATCTTCTAACAGGAAATCCTGATATTGTAACATATGAAAAAGGCAATTCAAAGCTCTCATAGATAAGGTAGTGGATGTGTAAACCTTTTTGCCCCATCTCTCTAATGACCTAGCATCCCTGTTGGAGGGCAATGGATTTTTAGAGGTGGAAGCTGAAACTCCCTTAGGCCCCTAAGAAATAGTTTCCAAATCAGCAGTATGGGCCCTGAATAAATGGGAATGAGTTTCTGGGACCCTGTAATACCTGTCTGGCTTGGCTGGAGCAGGAGGAAGAGAGTCAGGGGTAACACTAGAGTCAGAATATAAATCATCCAAAACATCAAGTACAGGAGGAATAGCTAAGGGCCTGTGCTGAGGCTTCTTAAGGAAAGTCCGAAGGCGTTTTCTGGAATCAGAATATTCCTGGCCTTGCCACTTGAAATGTTCCCTCATGGTATGCAGAACTTCCCCAAAAGAAATATCCTCAGGAGGGGAGGCCGAGGGATGGAATCCTCTGCATCCGAGTCCTCATAGGTCTGGAAGAGCTCTTCCTGGCTATCAGAGTGGACAGAGCCCTCAGAGTCTTCATCTGACGGAATAGGGTCAGAGGGTTCAACCCGGGGCCATTTATCAGAAGGAGGCTGGGATCCTCTCTCAGGATGGGCCTGTGAACCTCTAATCATAGAAATTAAGTCAGCAGCCATAGACATAATTTGTGTCTCTGGAGTAGGCTGAGGTAAGGTTTTAGTAGTAAGATGTTTTGTTTTGCTGGCTGCCTTAGCCCTGGTGTAGGCCTTAATAGACATGGCCATAGGAGGCCTGGCAGCTCCACGTGCAGGAGTGACCTTGTCTACAGCAATGGTCTCAGGCATTTTCTCGGTTTCGGTATTCGGAGGAAAATCAATAACTGGCGTCGGAGTGATATCCGGAATCAGAGTCTTCGGTAATGCGGTGTCTTCGGTTCGGAGCGGTGGAGAGACCGTCTCAGAGGGAACCAGAGCACTCGCGATAGGTTTTGGCGTGGAGTCGGTGGTAGACGCGGGCCGAGGATGTCGGTCCCGGTCTTTTCGTTTCTTGGGAGTTTGCGATGTCGGAAGTTCCGACGGCATTGTGTAAGCAAATTTTTCGCAGAAAAAATCTTCAGCGAACTCCGCCCGGCGCCTGAGAGTGCGCTTGTTGAAGCGAGCACAGGCTACACAGGCCGAGACGTCGTGGTCTGGGCCAAGGCAAGGAAGACAGTAAGAGTGGAAATCCTTATGAGGTATTTGTTTACCACAAGAAAGACAATTGTTAACTTTTTCAGTAATTTCTGACATCGGCTGAGGCAAGAAAAGGTCCCCAATGGGGTACTTAGCTTTTTAGATGACTTCGGAATCGAAGAATACAGGAGCTGACCGACCGGCACTTGCGAACTGCTTCTGCTTCAGGCACCGCACGGCAAGAAAGACTGAAGAAGATGGCGTTGGCTGATGCTTATGTACTCCAGCCGCTCTGACGTCGGAGAGAAATGCGACATCAGCCGACGTCGGACCCAGACTTTGGAATCCGGCCGACCGAGGGCTGCCTGAGGCAGGACAACCCATATGTTATGACTGCAGTTGCATTCTTGAAGGACATCATGTAACAGTCCCCTTTCATAGCAAAAGACAGCAATTAAAATAGTCAGGGGTTTAAAGGCAGTTGTCACCTCTTCTGACAAATTTACATAAGTAGCATCACAGTACTGAAATGCTAAGCTTTAAATGTTGGTTATTTATAATAGTTTACATGTTAAGATAACTTACGTGTGGTAGAAAAAATTTCTGACACATTTAGAGAAAAGTTGGAAAATATTTTTCCTTCTAAAATATCAACACATTTACCATTTTAAATCCCCCATACACACATGCACACAGGACAGAACTGCAGAGAGAGACAGGTGGCAACCATATCAACTAGGTGCACTGATACTGCTCATAAAAAGGTATTTTATGCTTTTTTGTGTCATCTTTCTAGAGAGGGATGCATATCTGGTACACAGATCCATGGTAAGAGATTCTCACTGACTGAGTCCGTTCTTATAGTGGTAGTGAGTATGTGCATTTTCTAGCCCACAAACTGCACACAATTCATTATTTATAATAAAGTTAACATAGCAGAATTAAGCATTATTACTTTATATATTCTAGTAAATTTGAATGTTTTATGTATTCACTGCCACACACTGGCTGTGTGTTGCACATGCAGTCTTTGTCAATGTCTATATGTCAATATTTTTTTTTCTTTGTATTGCCAAGTGCATTGATTACTTGCTATTATCTTTGCCACTGGAGAATGAATCATGGCTGAAGAGAGTGTTGGGGACCAGTTCACTTTCCTGGCTGCCAAAGTATAAATACATATGAAATAGAAAAAAAGGGGGAGGGGCACATGAGAGAATGAATTAAGAAACTAGTAAAGTACATTTTAATTATGCATCATTCATGAGAAAGAAAAACAAGCTTTCTAATGAAAGCATTGGGGAGTAGTGGACAGACTTACTTTGGAGTCCTTTTGTATACACTTGTCACCTGTACATGATACAGCAGGGATCATTTACTGCAGTCAGAGTTTTCACACCTCAGCATGAGAGTGTGGGGGAAGATCTGTCAATTCTTTTACAACTAAAAAAGAATCCCTTTTCAAAAGCCTGCTATTTATCTACTTTATTTTACTGGGAGTAGCTAACAGCTATTTATAACATAGAACAAGCTTTGATAGACATATAAATGAGGCTCAGTCAGGCAAACATAGAAGTAGCTCTGTTACAGAAGGTATGTTAGATGGCAGTGCTTCACAGTCCTGCCATTTTATCTTAATGGCATGAGAAAACACCACTAACATGACTCATATAAACAAGAATTGAAATGTATTCAGGGAAGAAGTAATGAAAGCAAGAAAAAAAATCACATTACCAAGGCGGGCCACCATCATCTGCCATTTTGTGGAAAACACACTAAAATTGGAAAAAGAAGCACTTGGAGTGATTTTGAGACATTAAAATAGCTCAGAAAACAAAGATACAATGAAAATATCATGTGCTTTTGAGTTCTAAGGTGAAGTTTTCCTTTAAATTTGGAATATCTGACAGGTAGAGTACTTTAATTCAGTTTTGTTATTCTGACAAGGACACATTTTGAAAGCTAAGCATAGTGTCCCCCTTCCCATTCTATATTTATAGTTCTCTGATTCTGATGAATCTACCTGCAAGCTTGTGTTTTACTAGTATGTATTCAGGAGAGCCGAAGTTATCACAGAACTCACTGATGGCATTCTGTCAGGATGGTGTCCCAGACAATCTTTAGAGATAATTTATTGCACCAGTTCCCATGGTTAATTTATTTGAAGAATGTATTTACAACTGAACAAGACTAAAGAAAATGTTTTAAAGAGCTAGCTAGCATAAATGCTTAGCGTTATTAAACAAGTTTTTTTGGACTATAAAAAGTACAGTTGTGTAAGTTGCACAAACCCATATCAGAATATGTTAGAATTCCTCACTGCTGTAGTAGAATTTAGGCTATACAAGTTGTTTATCTGCCAAGGAAACAATAACTGATCAGTTTCATAAAGATCTGGCTCCATTTCTCTCACACACATCTTCACTCTAACTTCTGACTTGTTAGCCCCAAGGAGGGAAATCAGTAGTCAGAATGAAGACTTCTTCAGGATGTTCTTGTCCCTAGAGAAAGAGTGAGAGGAACAGCTTAATCATGAATCAAAAAAAAAAACAAAAAACAAAACAAAGAAACATAAAAAGCTAGAATACAAAAGATCCTACATTATATTCCAACTACAACTACATACAAGGATGGATCCAGGAGCTACCTGAAAATGGTCCTAGCAAAGCCTCCTCTGGACCTGGAAAAATAATCCTGTCTGCAATGCTTTGTAAAAAAATATGCACAGAGGGTCATATAACTGCCTATAAAATTCTTCTAGAGTCCATCCATTTCCTGTTTCCCATTGAAGAAAACAAGGATCTAGTACAATGTGCTTTGATACCGACTAGAATGGATTTGTTCTAGGTTCATATGTGATTACTAGGCGAATGGCACAAGAGCCTTTACAAGCCTAGATAATACCCAGGATATGACAATATTATATCATAATACCACAGATGTGGGTTAGGGTAGTATCAGGCTAGTGGGTCTTTGGGTGCTGGAGCTCTCAGTCATTTGACAGACTGCCTCTGTCCATAATGGATATGGACAGTACCCTGGGAGTGGATTTACGGTTCCCCATCCATTTATAGAAAAAGAGAAAAGCCCTGCAAGTTGGATCCAAGTGCAAGGCAAAACAAACTATCAGTAACTGGAAAAATGCCAGCACAAAACTTAGTATATATCAGCAACAAAACTACAGCAACACTAAGGTAAAACTTAAGTGTTTTAATACATATCGAACAATTCAATAATCCAGACCGGTTTCAGCCTAACATGGCTTTCCCCAGTGGAACAAGAAAAGTACAAACAGGAAATGATGCACAAATGCAGGTTTAAATAAGGTCCATAGACCAATGATGTGCTTCCAAAGGATTTTAGGCATGCCCATAATACTGCCTGAAAGAAAAACTGAAAGGAAAAATACAAACTAGAAAATAAAAAATAAGTAAAAAATAGATAATCCAAATAGCAAATATGGCAATAAAACATAAGTATGATAATACATTCAATATTGGATATATTAATTGGTTATAAATGATCATTTAAACTAGGAGAAAATACTCCCCCTAGCTTGATAATCCAGTATTTCTCTTTTTGGTTGAGAATGGAATGCCATCCCTGTTTGTTGGATCTGTCACCCAAAATTCTATCTATAATACAAAATTGAAATCTAGCGGTATGATGTTGTGTGTGGTGCCTGAACAGAGTGTTGGTTTCTCTTTTGGTTCGAATGTCACTACGATGTTCCGACATGTGTAATCTCAACGCCTGTGATATCTGACCCACATAAAATGAACCACATGTGTGCAAGTCACAAGATATACCACCTAATCACTATTACAGTTGTCAAAAAATTTCATGTTAAAAATCCTGTCAGTGTTTTTACTGGAAAATTGTTTGGATATGAATATAAATGGACATGATGAACAATGGTCGCATTGATAAGTGCCCCAAAGTTTGTTACCAGTCATCGTAAGTTGTTGATGTATAATGCCACTTGAATCTATCCTCTTATAATGTGAAAAAAATGAACTTAGTTTTCTCCCTCTACGGTAACCATATTGACAAGTGTTACCGACTAAGGAGGCAATATCCGCATTGGCAGTGAGGATGTTCCAATATTTCATCATGGTATTTCTAATCAAATTGATGTTACGCCCATATGTAGTAATAAACTGTAATCCTCCATCCTGTGCATCCCTATTTTTGTCACAGTATTTGAGAAGGGAAGTTCTGGTGGAATTGGTTGCAAGGTGACGTGCCAACTGAATGTCAGGCACCTTGTATCCCCTGGTTTTAAATTTGTTGGTTAGATCTTGTTGTGATTCTTTAAAGTCATTTTTTGCAGAACAAATCCTGCGTATCCTGAGGAACTGGGATTTGGATATATTCCGGATGATGTGGCTAGGGTGCATACTACTTGCATGTAATAAAGTATTGTATTGCGGGTATTTACAAAATGTTTGGCTTCATAAAGTACCATCTGGGTTTCTGATGACTGTTTCATCCAAAAAGTTGATTTGATTTTGGTGATAAGTTGAAGTAAATTCAATACCCCATTTGTTATGGCTGAGGTATGACACAAATTCAGCCAAATATTCTTCATCGGAATGCCAAACTAACCAACAATCATCAAAATAATGTCGCCAAATATCCAGCTCCTCAAGATAGATGTTATGTGTTTGATCATAAATGAGTTGCTCCTCAATGTAGCCCATAAATAAGTCTGCATATATAGGAACAAAAGAGGCTCCCATAGTGGTACCCTTCAACTGCCAATAGCATTCACCTTGAAAATAGAAAACATTTTTATTCAAAACATGTTCCGCCATACAAATCAAAAGCGTACTGAAACCAACTGGATATAACTTGGCTCTATCTAACCAAAACTTGAGGGCCTCAAGTCCAGCCCAATGTGGTATATTGGTGTATAAAGCCTTGACATCTAATGTACAAAGTAACCACTCAGGTTCTAATTGGTTATCATGTATAATGGATAAGAATTGGGTGGTGTCTTGTATCCTTGCTCAAATCAAGTTTAGTAGTGGTTTCAAGTATGAAGTCAAAAACTCAGACAGGGGTTCTGTCAATGACCCCATACCAGACACAATGGGTCTACCAGGTGGTTTGTTCAGGCACTTGTGCATCTTAGGTAGTAAATAAAGAATCTGTTGTTGTGGGTCCCGTACCATTAATTGTGATTTAACTGTGTCTGATATAATGCCCTCCGAAACTGCTAACTCAAGAAAATTGTCAATTTCTCTTTTAAAGTTCGGGGTGGGGTCAATAGGCATTTTCATGTAGTGGGATGGGTTGGCTAAATGTCCATTTCCCTCCCCCAGATAATAATATGTATCCATGATTACTATTGCCCCACCCTTGTCAGCCTGAATAATAACAATATTTTTGTTGTCCCTGAGCTGTTGTAAAGCCTGTAGTTCAGGGGTAGAGAGATTATGTTTCAGAGGTGAAAAGTGATCTAGTTTCAAATGCATGTCCTTGAGTACAGCTTGCTGAAAGATAGCCACATTCCGATTCATAGGTGGAACAAAATTGGATTTATGGAATTTGAATTCTGTGGATCTTTGAGAATCAGACCTAGGTCCCAAAAACAATTTAAGGTTGATTCTGCAACAAAAATCGTTAACATCTTTGACAATATGAAATTCATCCACAAAAAACCCTGAAACAAATCCATTTATCCAATTTCTTTTTGAAGAGTAACTGATGGGCTGTGTTTAATGAAGGGAAGTTTATTCTATAGACGAGATAGCCTTAGGGATTTGAATCTGTCTCTCCAGCAAGTTCTGTTAGACTCACAAATAAGGTTCAGATCCATGGAATTCGTAACCCTTATACAATTTTCCTTGTGAATATGTAACATTTTCATCAGTGCTGGATCACAGAATGCCTTGTAGGTCAGGCATAAGTCACTTCTCAGTAAATGGTATGAGACAAAGTAAAGGGATAAGGCCTTTAGTCAGCCTGCATAAAACACGTGTCTTAAGTTTTGTGTATTTTTAGTGAGAAACCTCATGGGCTGTTCCAGTTGGTGCAAGTGCCTGGTTAGGCACATGTAGAAGGGAACACTGTAGTCACTTATGGACCTGAAGAGGGCTGAGTACAATGGCACTATGACCTTCTTTGAACTTGATGCCATGCCTTCACTTACAGCCACACAGAAGGATTTCCTCACTCTGTAGCTGTAGGTGATCAAAGTTTAGGTTACTCTCTATCTATGTTGCTAGGTCCCTCACCACTGGATCAGTATCTAGTGGTATGCTATCATTATTACAATTTGCAGGGATATCTGATTTACCAAAGGGTATTATCACACATTTTTTAGCATTTAGCCTTAGACCATGGTTTTGGCACCAATCATTTACCATTTTTAGGCCTGTTTGTAGGATGCCAACATTGTTTGGGGATTCAATAACTGCTCCCAGCTTACAGTCATCTGAGAACTTGGTGAGCCAGAGACCCCCAACATTTGCCTTCACTTCAGAGAAGTATATACCAAACAGGTGGGTTCCAACATTGAACCCTGAGAGACACCACTGGAAACAGGTTTCCTATCAGTAGTGAATTTAAATATCCAGACAACATGTGTCCCGTCAGTGAACCAGCTTGTTATTCATCTGATAATGTAGGGGTTTATGCCTAACTCAGTAAGCTTATCTATGATCCCTGAGTGGGGGGTTGTGTTGAAAGCTCAGGCCAGGTCTAGATAAGTGGTATGTACCATTTTACTCTCATCCATGGCGCTGATGACTTTCTCAAAGAAGTCCACAAGGTTGAGCAGGCAAGATCTCCCTTTGACAAAAGCCAGATTATGTCTGGTCCAGTTCGTGTGGGAATAGCATAAAAGAACAACTGAAGACAACCACTTGGAAATTGTCTGTTTAGACATCAGGTATCCCTTTTTGTCCCTTGATAAGAAATAAACAGCTGATCAGCTTTGTTAAAGGATTTTATTCTGTCAAGATAGTACTAGAGTTGCCTATACATGTCCAAAGTGTGCAGAATCATTTCTCCCACTTTTCTTAGTGTATGGGTTCAAAACTACGAGATTGATAGCTTGATTTAAAGCAAACTCAGAAACCACTAATGGCATAAAGAGGGGTTTGTTTATAATGTGATGCTGTATCTATGGAATATGAGGCAAGGTTCTCCCACCATGCAACTCAAGACACTTCTTGCAGATGTTAATCAATGATGAGTATAGTTTTCTCAGTCAAGAACCTTAAATCAGCAGGATGAGCAGGTTCAAAAGGTGACAAGGTCAACTTTTTCAGCACATAATTGAGATGCCAAGAAGGAACAACCTGTTTATGAGGAAGTCTCAGGTAAAAAAACATCTTTCAGAAACTTTCAGAAGAAAGAGGGGGATCCTTGGGCAGACAAACTGAAGTGGCTCTAAGATGAACCTTCACAGAGGAATAAAAGAGGCTGAAGGAAAGTAACTGAAATATTTGAGAACCAGTTGTAGAAAATCCTTAATGGCCCATGGTTGTTGGTTATGCACCAACTAGAAAATCACTTCCACTTTCCAATACAGGATTTTCTAGCAGTTTTTTTTTTTTTTTCTTTTGTGCCTCCTTTAGTACACATATTTTCTCATGAAATAAGTGCCTAAAATGTATTAGAATTGAATCATTCTGGCAGTCATTTGAAGCTGATTGAAAGTGGGGTGTATCAAACTCCCCCTTCTCTTGTAGGACTTGATCCAGTCATGTCCTTAGCCAATTCTATAGGAAGGGAGAGCAAATGTTGCCTGGGTTAAAAGCTGGTCACCACTATGATTCTTTCAGGAGTCATTCTGAATCTTCAGATTTACCCTAGTTATCAGTGGAAAGGGTGGAAAAGCATAAAGGAACATTTCTGTTCACAGGAATGAAAATGCATCTGTTTTCCAGATTTGCTTGTAAGGAGCCCTGGTGCAGAATTTTTTTAGTTGTCTATTTGAAAAGGAGGTGGACAGATCTATTTAAAGTGTTCCCCACAACTGGATCATTTTCTAAATGAAGGGGTCTTCTAAGAACTGGATCAGTTCCTAGATGATCCTCACATTCAATTTCCATTTGTGAGGGTCTGTCCAGGTCCTGCACAGCTTGTCTTCTGCTATGGTTTGCTTTGACAGAATATAATATGCTTGGAGGGTTAAGGAACATTGTAGAGCTATTTTGCAAGCTTTTACGACCTTGTACATCCCTGCTTGTTTACATACTACATGACTGTGGTATTGTCAGAAATCACTTGTAAAGGTCTTTGTAAGGATCACTGCCAATATCTCTGGTCAGTCTGAAAGACTCCACAGGCCTTGCACCTTTTCCCCATGGAACTGATTACCAAGCAAAATCTGAAGCATTTCTGGTGAGAAATTTGGTTTGTGGTCTAGAATAGAAAGGAAGACCTGGGTTCAACTGTATTTGTTGTTCCCAGCAATGCAGTTCTGTTTGTATAAAGCCCAAAACTGAAATCTTAGGCTACATTGGATGCAATGCTGGGTCTATATAGGACTTCTTTTAGAAATCATTGCATCTTTTTCATGTGTAACCTGGAGAAATGAGTTATGAAAATCACAGAGGCCATGAACCCTAGGATACTAAGACATTCTCTTGCAGAATTCTGAGACTGATAAAATTCAGGAAGGATTTCAGATAAAAATCAACCTTCTCTTTTGTTAGAAAGGCCTTTTGAAGATAACTATCTAGAAGGCAGCTAAAAAGCACAATCCTGTGAAATGAAATTGAAGAGGATTTTGTAACATTTACCTTGAAGCCTGAATTGGTTAAGAAACATAACACTAGGTAAAGACTTTTGACATCTGGATAAAGCATAAACAAGTCATCTAAATAAAACTATGCAAATTCCATTCAGTCTGCAATGTGCTATGACTGGGGCTAGACATTTCATAAAGCTGTAGATAATTCAAAGAGTAATTCAGAGAACTGATAATGTAAGCCAGAAACAAAGAACCTTAGAAATTTCCTGAGGCCTATGGCTATGGGAATGTGATAATAAGCAACTTTTAATTTTAGTGGTACCATTCAAATTGATGGGAGGAATGAGAAGTAACAGGTTCTGCGGGGTCATCCTTTTGAATTTTGGTACTTTCACATACAAGTTTAGAAAAGAAAGAGCTAGTACTGGTCTCCAAGAGGCCTCTTGATTTAGTACCAGAAACATTCTGTAATAGAAGCTTCTTCCTCTAACTTGCATGTACTGGATGTAGGACTCAGAGTGTAGGTAAAGAATGATGAAACAATGGAAAATATTCTGCTTGGTTTGGAGGGTAATGAGGAATTCCCCTAAAAATAGGTTTTTGTATTCAGTGCCATCTGAAACACTCCTGCACCACTTTTAACACCAAGAGACTAAGACAATCTTTTGCCAAAGGAGGAGTTTGTGAACCAGTTTCTAGGGCAGGTTTGGAGAGATATTGGCCAGATGGTATGGGGAAAGAGAATGCTAGCATAGTCATTCAGTACTATTGGTCTGTCCCTTTTTCTGAAAGGCCCCCCATTTCTTAATGTTATTTCCCTCTGCCCATCATTTTTCTTACCTCCTTCTTTGCCAGAATATGAATGCTTTTGCTTATTTGGATTTTTAGGGAAGGAGAGTGGCCTAAAAGGTTTGTACTGGGATTGGAGGACCAAATTAATTCCCTTTTTATACAAATTATTTTGAGAACCATGGTGGAAGAAGAGCCAAACAATACCTCCTTGTCTAAAGCAGAATCTAAGGCTTCTGACTTTACCTTATCAGCAAACTTTTGTTTACATACACAGGCATATCATCTCTCACCACTGTAGCAGCAGCAGTAACAGTTGCCCTACACACAGTATCTGCACAATCATCCACACGCACTTCAGTGAATGTTTGGATCCCTGGGAGAAGGTAGACATAGTTATCCAATGCCAAATCTCTCATAGTGTCTCCCAACCCTAAAGAAGATGGTCCTCCCATGCACAGATTGGACATTGGAATGGCTGAAGAGGATGTGGCTGACCCTCTTGCTCATGGTGGCCGAAAGGACTACACCATAGAAGCTGGAAAGGTAAACAAGTAGTCTGAGGAACAACCAATAACCACTACAGGTTCTTCCACTATCAGCTGTGGCACAGAATAAGCCTATACCACCAAATTGGTATGCAAGTATTCACAGTGTAGCCGTGGAGGAGATGTCAAAAGCAGTATATATTGCTGGAGTTAGCCTGTCAGAATGTAAGTTGTCACTGAGTGTCCACAACCAGCACGCACATGCTCACAGTTCCTATCCCAGCCCCTTCACAAAATAAAAGCACAAACAGCGCACAGACTCCCCACCAGCATTTCTTTTAAAGTGTTAAATACATAGACAGAAAAAAGAAAAATGGCTTGTAGGTTATCACAAAGTGAAAAGTACTAGACATATAAAACCTAGATCTGCCCATATCAAGGTAACTCCTTTAGTCAAAAAATAAAAGTTTACACAAGCAGTACATATTTTTCACAGAAATTGCCCCCAGTTAGTTACATCACACTAATAGACCTCAGAGGGAGGTTGGCATAATAGTTAAAATAATAGACAAAAATTGTGGTCCATGACAGGATATTTCAAATATAAATAAAAATACTGATTTTCTTAAAGGGGAAATAGCAATTTTACACAGAAAATAAAATTAAATAGTATTTTCTGAAAAGAGTAACAAATTTTATTGTGGACAGGTTCCCTGATGGGGACTTATCTGCCTGAAATTAAGCTCTGAAACAACTGATGCTCCTATGAAGCGCCTAAGATGACATCCTTGAGGCAACAAGAACGTACTGGAAACATCTTTACTCCGCCTGACAAGCCAATCAGCAGTCATAGTGAAAGAGCTGGGGGGAGACAGAGCTATGTGAAGCTGATCAGTTGTTTCTTGAGTGGGTAAATAGCCCATGTAGACTAAAGGCTGCTGCAGCTGTGGGAATAATGAACATCTACAACTTGCTTTTTGGAATTATTAAACAAGACTTCCTGGTCTCGATCAACCTCCACAACATGTTTGGCTTTCCTGTTATTTATAAGTGAATTTGATTTTGCTCTTAAGCTACAGATAATAGTATCATGACTGCTGTTAATTATAGAAAGTATTATGGATGGGGAAAAGAAAGATCTTCAGTCTATAAGTATAACAGGTAAGACAACACCAAACAAGTTAAATATTGCACTATCTGTTCCAAAAAATTTCATTAATGTTGTCAGTTAATATTTGTGCATATTTATTCCATGGTGAATATTATCCTATCAAGGTTTTGCTATTAAAAAATCCACATGAAAACCACATTTTGATTCACTTTAAAATCTTGGAGTTTACTCAGAAATTCTGCTCCATAAGAGATGCACAAAGTCCATGATGGGTTCCCATTTTATTATTTTTAAAACTACTGCTATTAATTTGTGTGTTAGGGATTTTGATGGATTTCTATTATTTATTTTTTTTATGCTGGGTATTCTTTGCAAATTCCAATGCACTACAGTTAAGGCCTGCAACAGTGTAGGAAGGTATGCCCTGAAACCTGTGAAATTTATTTTGGACCCATAATGCAGGAGGTTTTTAGCAATGGTTTAGATATTATCATCCAATCAGAGGTAAACATCTAAGTTGCCAGTGTTATTGCTGAGACTTCTAACACTTGTAAAAATACCTTGAGCTCTGATTTCTAGCTTTTGTACTTCTTACTTTTCTTTTCTTTATTTCTTTTAATTTGAAAAGGCTTAAAACATAGCAGGGATTGAAACACTAGCCAAATCCAATCACGTTTTTTTGCACAGTAATGTCTATAGATCAGAAATTCTTCTGTCAGAAGTCAATGCCATTAAGAAACTACTTTTACCATGTCAAAAAACTCAAGTTCACCAAGTCAGCCAGATTAAAGGCGTCTGAAGTTAATTTGTCTAGAATGAAATTTAGTCCTGAGCCATGGAGAGGGCCAGCATGCGGAAGCCCTGATAAAAACATTTTACCACAGGAGTACCGGGAAGACAAAGAAATTGTTTACAGGTCGAAGTTCACTGGAAGGCATTCTTGTATGGATGGAATGGGCAATTTGATTCTTTGAGTGTCAAACTAGGGTTCAAAACACTACTCACTGACCCAGGAATATTTCAGGTTTAAGGATAATATATTCCAGAAGATTGTGTTACAGTCTCCTTAAAGTTAAGAAAGGTTTCTAATGAAACTTTATTCAGGAAAAGAAGTACAACCATCAATGGACATCACACTAGGACATTGCTTTGCTGCCATTACAACATTTTCGATAGAGGTAGAGGAATGGATGGTAAGCAGGCAAACTGCAAAAATGAGATACAACATTATGGCTGCTGGAGCCTTCTGGGTGCATCTAGAATAAAGTTGCTCTGCCCAGTTTCACTCTGATCAACATTTTCTAAACAAAAAGAACTGGAAGGAAAGCAAAAAGATGTTTTTTAGCCCATGGCAGCAAGCAGACATATATTTCTAAAAATATTAATAGCTCAGATACATTATCTCACAATTCAAAATTATACTTAAAATATGTTTATGATGGCTGATAATAGCATAAGATCATTTGAAAACTATGGGCTGATTCATAAAGGTTACCACAAACTGTACACTGTGTATACACTTTAGGAATTCAAGAACAGCCATGCCACAATGCTTGTGCTCTTTACTCAGAAAGGTTACACCAAGTGTACACATAGTGACTGTTAGTGGTAACCTTTATTAATCCCCCTGAATGTTTTGTTATGCCTTTCCAAGGCTATTTATCCATCATAGACTAAATAAACAAAAGTCCAGTCAATTACAACAGAGTTTTAGGTAAAATAATGGACCTTGTGAAAATAAATGTTTTAGCTGTAAAAAAAAGGGCAGTTAAATGTTTTAGTTGTAAAAAAAAAAAAAAAAAGGGCAGTTAAACACATGGTGCTTAAACTATATACTGAACAGTTAACATTTTAAACACATGACTTAAATCTCTACCGAGACGAGCTTCTAAGTATATCTGACCCGGTTTTGCTTCTAAGAAAGCCAATACTAGTAGTCTGGAATCCATAAAAAGACCACAACTGTCAGTCTTCGACCTGTGCAAGGACTGTACAATAAACATACTACCTTCAAAAGTAATGGATTACATTGCAAATTAATTATAGCAAATGTTTGTAGTATTTTAAGTAACATAGTAAAACAAGCAATATGTCTTGCCTTTAAAACACTGCATTAAAATTCAGTCCAGGGAACATCAGTTCAATCTTTTACAATGTCTGCACTAAAATAAGGGAAAATCTTAACATTAGAATCCATTTCAGAATTATGGAACAACATGCACTCTACAGTTTGACAAATGAGCTATCTTTAAACTCAAAGCTATACACAAGTCACAGCAAAAGAAGTTTGTCAGTCATGTAAAGAGCAGCACGTTTTGTGAAGGCCATCAGGCCTTCAACAGCTATGTTACCTTTACCAACCTGCAATGTGCTCACAGGGTGCTAAGGGAATAAAATAATGAAATCAGAGTACTATGTGGTATGGAAAATGGACCTACCAATGAAATATTGCCCCAACATGCCTTTAGTTCAAGAATGGAATTGCAAAAAAGTCTTATGGAAATTAAACCAGAGTTTCATTTCCTGGAAGGTGAATAGTTTTTAGATTTATCTTGTAACAAACATGCCAATCCTAAATATTCCCTCTGTAAAGGCTAAATCTAGTATCCCTTGTTGGATTATTATGTGAAACACAGAAGTCTAGTCCAGCACCTAGCAGTTATTAAGGCTGGAAGAGCCTTTAAGTTTCCAGCCAATCCAAGTGCAGAGAGCACCTGGTAAAACCTCAGAACTAAAAACTGGAAGAAGCTGCTAAAAATGCCGTAGTTTAAAGATATTAAGTGAATTCATGCTGTGAATTACAGTCACCAAATTAAAACAGACAACCAATAAAGCAATGCAGTGAAATTAAGACAGGTCTAAAAAAATCCACTGTGAAAATTAAATGAGATCTTCAGTCTTCTTTTATTCAAATAATCTTTATTTCGGTTCCAAGCAGATAGAAAAGCTAGTGAGCCCTCATTACTGATGCACCCTCTACGTTCTGTGAGGTTTTTGTATCAGTCTGAATTTCATATAGTAAACCACAATGAGATATGTAATATAGTTGGAGGCAAGAGATTACTTGTGAACAAAACAGGCCACGATTAGAAATTTTGGTTTGAGCACCCAGTGAAATCTGGTTCCGATTATCTTAATAAAGGCACCAGAAAATGTAGGATGTGTAATATCTGCCCTTATATTTTAGAACAGAACCAGTTATATTTAACATTACTGGACATGATTTTGGGACATAGAGATGGAAATTGTAATACATCAGGGGTAGTCTACATTGGAATATGGACCCAATGAGATAGTTACTACATTGGGAAAACAGAAAGAGCCTTTAAAAAGGGAATTTACAAGAACTTAAATGCAATTAAAACTAAAAATCACAACAATGCGCTTTACAAGCACACACTAAAATGTGACAAATACAGAGGTTTTAAGTTTGGGATTTTGGATAAAGGTGACAAGCAAATTAGGAATGGTGTTTGGAAAATGGATCTGGAAAGGAAAGAATTGGAATGGCAGTTAAGATGTAATGCCTCCATTTTACCAGGATTAAATAAACATACTTATATTATGCCTGTGTTAAAAATAAAAGCATTGGATTTATGAGAACTGTATGGAATGTTATGTTAAGAGCCTTATTGAATATGGTTCAAACACTTGTAGAAATGTATTCAAGAAATGTTTAAATTTTTCCAATAATGACATTTTCATAAAAAATAATAGTTTATTTTTTTAGATTCGTATGATTATTGTTTTAAAAGTTTCGGATTTTTAACGTGAATGTTTAATTTAAGAATACATTTTTAAACGGTGTGCACTTGTAATCACACCATTCTGAAAGTGCTGACTTTGGAAGCTAAGCAGGGGTGGCCCTGGTTAGTCTTTGGATGGGAGACCGTCTGGTAACACCATGAGTTTTATTTATAAG